>NC_082722.1:78373181-78553181 GCF_030144855.1 Hypanus sabinus
GGACGATGAACCCATGAACACTACCTCAGTACTTGCTGATTGGACGATGAACCCATGAACACTACCTCAGTATTTGCTGATTGGACGATGAACCCATGGACACTACCTCAGTACTCGCTGATTGGACGATGAACCCATGAACACTACCTCAGTATTCGCTGATTGGACGATGAACCCATGAACACTACCTCAGTATTTGCCGATTGGACGATGAACCCATGAACACTACCTCAGTACTTGCTGATTGGACGATGAACCCATGAACACTACCTCAGTACTCGCTGATTGGACGATGAACCCATGAACACTACCTCAGTATTTGCCGATTGGACGATGAACCCATGAACACTACCTCAGTATTTGCTGATTGGACCATGAACCCATGAACACTACCTCAGTATTTGCCGATTGGACGATGAACCCATGAACCCTACCTCAGTACTTGCTGATTGGACGATGAACCCATGAACACAACCTCAGTATTCGCTGATCGGACGATGAACCCATGAACACTACCTCAGTATTTGCCGATTGGACGATGAACCCATGAACACTACCTCAGTACTCGCTGATTGGACGATGAACCCATGAACACTACCTCAGTATTTGCCGATTGGACGATGAACCCATGAACACTACCTCAGTATTTGCTGATTGGACGATGAACCCATGAACACTACCTCAGTATTCGCTGATTGGACGATGAACCCATGAACACTACCTCAGTATTTGCTGATTGGACCATGAACCCATGGACACTACCTCAGTACTTGCTCTCTCTTTTTGCACTGCTTGCTGCATTTTCATTTGATTTATTTATTGATATACAACACTGAGCAGGCCCTTACAGCAACTCCCGATTTAACCCTGGCTGAATCACGGGAAAATTTACATTGAGCAATTAACCTACCAACCAGTAAGTCTTTGGAATGTGGGAGGAAACAGGAACACCCAGAGGAAACCCACGCGGCCACAGGGAGAACGTACAGACTCCTTACAGATAATGGTGGGAATTGAACCTGGGTCTCTGATACTGTACAGCACTGTGCTAAGGCTATGCTGCTGTGCCACCCTCTGTTTATAACTGCGCAATTTATAGCACATTTTATATTGCTCTGTACTGCTCTGCAAAACAAATTTCACTACTTTGTCAGTGATAATACAACTGACTGATCCTGACGACCAGAAGACAGAAGCAAAATTAGGCCATTCGGCCCACTGAGTCTGCTCTCACCTACATTCTCCTGCTTTCTCCCCGTAATCTTTGACACGCTGACTAATCAATCTCCGCTTTAAACATACCCAGTGACTTGGTCTTCACAGCTGTCTATGGCAATGAATTCCATAGATTCACCACTCTCTGGTTAAAGAAATGGACGTCCCTCTATTCTGATGCCCAGCCCTCTGGTCCTAGACTCACTCACTATAGGAAAAATCATCTTCACATCCAGTCTATCTAGGCCTTTCAATATTCAAACAGCCAAGACAACCCAAGGATATTCTGGGAGCGGCCCATAGCTGTCACCTTATTTTCCAGCAGCAACATTACATGCCCACAATGCTCAGCAGAATGACAAAGCAACAATAACAACAGCAACAAACAAAAAACAAACCCCTTTTTCTCTGTCACACACACACACGTGCACTTGCCTCCAACCCCAGGCGGGCCTCTCCCACCCACCCACTCTCACAAAGACAGGCCTCCACCCACAGAGACAGGCCACCTCCAGGCCTCCAGCCCCCAGTCCCTGCCCTTAAGGCAATTCTACGCCAAGCCAACCTGCTGAGGAACAGTCAGTGTGACACGTGGGTCTTGAAGGGTTCCCAAACTCAAACATCCCTAGAGTAATTGAGATTTATTGTGTTAGGTAGACTTGCTTAGCCAAGACTTTTATCTCCTTTACTCAGTTAAGGAGTGATCTCATTGAAGCCACAGCAAGGAAACAAGGTCATTCAGTCCAATTCACATATGCCAACTAAGATGGTCATCTAAGGTACTCCCATCTCACCCATATCCCTCTACAACTTCTTTTCATGTCATGGACCTCTACCATCAACTGAGGGGCTCAAGGTCCCCGGGTTGGGAACCTCTACTCTAATCCTTTCCTATCCATGTACCTGTGCAAGAGCTTTCCATATGTTGTCAATGTCTTGCCCTGAACCATTCCACATAGATACCACCCTTGGGGGGAAAATAGTTGTCCCTCTTAAATCTTTCCGTAAACAGGTGATGAAAACCCCTCCTACACCCTCCCCACCCTCTACCACCCAGGCCATGCTCTCTTCTCACTACCGCCAGCAGGAAGGAGGTCCCACACCACCAGGTTCAGGAACAGTTATTACCCCTCAACTATCAGGCTCCTGAACTGGTGTTGATAACTTCACTCACCCCAACACTGAGCCAATTCCACAACCTATGGACTCATGTTCAATGACTCTACAACTCCTGTTCCAAATACTATTTATTACTTATTTATTTTAGTATTTGCACAGTTTGCCTTTTGCACATTGTTGCTTGAGTATAGCCCTTCATTGATTCTATTGCACTTTTTTGTATCTAGTGTGAATGCCCACAAGAAAATGAATCTCAGATAGGATATGGTGACACAAAGGATATTGACTTTGATCTATATTGGGCTTCTGTGAGTCCAGGCGCATATCGACCTCCCTGCGTCCAACATACGGCGGAGGAAGGTCCAGGAGGGTCAATCTGGGCAGTGGGGGTGTGGAAGTGGGAGTTACGAGACCACTACCACTGAGGGACAAATAAAAGACCGCTCCCACTCAAAGAATTGGCAGTGAGCACAGACATGCAGAGCCAAAGAGCCTCTTCCTGTGCCATGTGTTGAGAGCTGCCGGGAATCCGGAATCTACCCAGAATCATCAGGAGACAGCACAATCTCCACAAAGTCAGTGAGAAAATGGCTGAGATTCTCTGTACCGTATGAATAAATAGACAAGTGTTTGGTCCATGGTCCATCATGGAGTTATGGATGGATCAGGTTTATTATCACTGACATAAGATCTGAAACTTGTTGTTTTGTGGTAGAAGTTTGGACATGGGGCTAGCAATCCCATCCTGGAAAATGCCAACATAAACTCCAAAGGCCTCATCCCTGGGAGAGGAAGGATCTTTGAAAATGGGCTCCACCTGGAGACAAAGTGAAAGACTGGCCCGGGACAGAGGACCCTGGCAAGCTACTGTCTGTAGCCAATGCTACTGACCGCAGGGGTGATTATCTCAAATACAGTACTAAAGTGGTTTGGCAAATATATATAGCCAAGTGTCCAAGACTTTTGCACAGTACTGTAGTAATTTTATATATTGCAATGTACTGCTGCCGCTAAGGAAAACAAATTTCATGACAGATGTGAGTGATGATAAACTCGATTCTGATATGGGTCTGTATTGTGGACTGAGAGTGGGAAGGGAGTAGGGAGACGGGAATCATGGCTAGAAAAAGGAGAGGGAGTGAGAAGCACCAGAGAGACATTCTGTAATGATCAATAAACCAATTGTTTGTAATCAAATGACCTGGCCTGGTGTCTCAAGGCTGGGTGCAGAGTGGAATAAACAGCCAATGTTTCTATGGAGATTCTAACAACTGCATCCCTGCATCAACTAAATACTGGAATCGGGATGGACAAGAGAGCCAACCCTGGCAGTACTCCCACATTGTAAGAATGAATTCAAAACACTTATACAGGCCGTTACTTACCTCAATGTTACTGTATCTTGCAAAATATTCCAAGCACGTGGTCTTTCCACTTGCAATGTTCCCTTCAACGCAGATCTGAAATGAAACACGAGCAGTTATTTGGTTTCCATCCTCAGAAGGCATGCAAATGCTACTACAAAGAAAGCACAGCAGCACCTGTACTTCCTTAGAAGTTTGTGAAAATTCAGCATGACATCTAAAACTTCCACAAACTTCTATAGTCTTGCAGTGAAAAGTAAGATGACTTGTTGCATCACAGCCTGGTATGGAAACACCAAGGCCCTTGAACAGAAAATCCTACAAAAAGTAATGGATACAGTCCAGTCTATCATGGGTAAAGCCCCCTCCACCCAGGGACTCCCACCACCCAGGCCATGCTCTCTTCTCACTGCTGCCATCAGGAAGGAGGTACAGGAGCCTCAAGACCCACACCAGGTTCAGGAACAGTTATGACCTTTCAAACATCAGGCTCTTGAAGCAGAGGGGATAACTTTACCCATCACGGAATTGTTTCCACGACCTATAGACTCACTTTCAACGAGTCTTCATTTCATATTCTCAATATTTATTATTATTTTTGTTTGTATTTACTGTGAATGCCCACAAGAAAATGAATCTGGTTTGCATATGGTGACCTTGATAATAAATTTATTTTGAATGTCCCTCAGATTACCGGAGATGAAAGAAAGCGGGAGAGTTTGGGAAACTCACTACTGTTCCCACTGATACAAATGTCCAATGCCGAGCACCTGTAGGCATCATAGAACACAGAACAGTGGTGTGCCAACCCTTTAAACCTGCTCTGAGGTCAATCGAACCCTTCCCTCCCACACATCCATCCATTTTCTATCATCCACGTACCCAAGAGTTTCTAAAATGTCCTTGATAGTGGCTACACAGGCTGATAAGGTGGTTAAGGCGGCTTATGCAATGCTTGCCTTTATTAGTCAAGGCATTGAGTTCGAAAGTCAGGAGGATTTGTTGCAACTTCATAAAACTCTGGTTGGGCCACGTCTGGAGTATTGCGTACAGTTCTGGTCGCCCCACTATAGGAAGGATGTTGAGGTTTTGGAGAGGGTGCAGAAGAGGTTTCCCAGGATGCTGCCTGGTTTAGAGGACGTGCTATCACAAGAGGCTGCATAAACTTGGGTTGTTTTCTCTGAAGGCTGGAGGCTGAGGGGAGATCTGATAAGAGGTTTATAAGATTATGAGAAGCATAGACAGAATGGACAGGGTATCTGTTTGCCAGGGCTGAAATGTCCAATGTCAGAGGCCATGCATTGAAGGAGAGAGGGGGTAGGTTCAAAGGGGATGTGAGGGGCAAGTTTTATTTTCTCCAAGAGTCATAGGTGCCAGGAATGCGCTGCCCGGCAATGTGGCAGAGGCAAATACATGAGAGGCTTTTAACAGATGTTTAGATAGGCACATGAATGTGAGGAAGATGGAGGGATATGGACATTGTGTAGGTAGGAGGGATTCGTTTTTTGGGTGTTTTTGATTTACTTTTTAGCTGGTTCAGCACAACATTGTGGGCTGAATGGCCTGTTCCAGTGCTGTATTGTTCTATGCCCCCTATGTATCTATCTTTACTACCTCCTTTGACTTTCCTCCAATCACTTTAAAAACATGCTCCCTGGTATTAGCCATTTCTGCCCTGGGGAAACCCATTCTGTAATTTTGTACACTTCAATCAAGTCACCTCTCATCCTCCTTTGCTCCACAGAGAAAAGCCCCGGCTCTCTCAACCTATTCTCATAAGCCGTGCTCTCTAACCAAGGCAGCATCCTGGTGAATCTCCTCTGCACCCTCTCTAATCCAGGCAGCATCCTGGTGAATCTCCTCTGCACCCTCTCTAATCCAGGCAGCATCCTGGTAAATCGCCTCTGCACCCTCTCTAATCCAGGCAGCATCCTGGTGAATCTCCTCTGCACCCTCTCTAATCCAGGCAGCATCCTGGTAAATCGCCTCTGCACCCTCTCTAATCCAGGCAGCATCCTGGTAAATCTCCTCTGCACCCTCTCTAATCCAGGCAGCATCCTGGTAAATCTCCTCTGCACCCTCTCTGAAGCTTTCAAATCATTCCTATTACGAGGCAACAAGAGCTGAACACAATACTCCAAGTGTGGCCCAACCAGGGTTTTACAGAGCCGCAACATTACCTCACAACTCTAGACCTCAATCTCCTGACTACTGAAGGCCAGCACTTCATACAACTTCTAAACAACCCTACCAACTTCAAGTGATCCACAGACATGGACCCCAAGATCCCTCTGTTCCTCCACATTGCTAAGAATCCTGCCATTAACCCTGTACTCTGCCATTTTCTGAAGTGAATTCTCTGGACTGAACGCCATCTGGCACATGTCAGCCCAGCTCTGCATCCTGCCCATGTCCCATTGTAACTTACAACCTTCTACACTATCCACAATACCACCAACCTTTGGAAGGATCCCACCAATCCTTCATTCTCACAGGGTCTAAATTGTGGAACTTTGAAACCAAGGTGTAGCGGTTAGCCAGACACTATTACAACTTGGAGTGACGGAGTTCAGAGCTCAATTCAGCCACCATTTGTACGTTCTCCCTACGAACCGCGTGGGTTTCCTCCGAGTGATCCAGTTTTTCCCCACATTCCAAAGACGCACCAGTTAGTGGGTCAATGGTCATTGCAGAGTGTCCTGTGATTAGGCTAGGGTTAAATCGGTGTGTTGCCATACGGTGCAGTCTGTTGGGCTGCAAGGGCCTGTTCTGTGCTGTATCTCTAAATAAATGAATGACAACATAGGAGCACCTGCATCAGGTCTGCAGTCGTTCAAGGAGGCTCAGTCCCACCATCAGAGGCTATAAATGCTGGCCTTGCCAGTGTTCACATTCCAGTATCTGAAAACCTCAGTTAACCAATACAGGAGCCTGAAGACACACACTCATCGTTTCAGAAACAGCTTCTTCCCCACCACCATCAGATTTCTGAATGGACAATGAACCCATTTACTGGATTAGGTTAAAAGAATTGTATTTTTCCAGTATTTCCCCTATAGTTTAATTGCCCTGCGCTTGCTTGTATTTTATATAATCATCTGTATACACATAATTGTTCAGTAAGTTTTCCAGTAGTTGTATCTAGCTGATTCTGTGCTTTTCCAGAAGCTTCTCTGTTTTTCTGTAACAGGTGTCATGCCACCTGAATCTGACTATTTTATGCATTAATTCTTATCGCTGGAAATTTGTCTGATAATGAGACAACCACAATTTCTATTTGTCTCTTCTTTGTTTGATCTTGTAACACTTAACAAAATGGCCATAAGCACCGAGTTTTACACCTCATTATTGACTTTCACAGAGCCTCTGATCAGTATCACCAGATTTGACACTAACTCACTATTTTGCAATACTTTTTTTTACATCGTCATAGAAAAGTATAGCACAGAAACAGGCCCTTCAGCCCATCTAGTCCAAGCCAAACCATTAAACTGCCTACTTGACCTGCAGTGGGACCATAGCCCTCCATGCCCCTACCACCCATGTACCTATCCAGATTTTTCATAAAAATTGAAATCAAGCTCCCATGCACCATTTGTATTGGCAGTTTGTTCCACACTCTCATGACCCTCTGAGTGAAGAAGTTTCCCCTCATATTTGCCTTAAACATCCCACTTTTCAGTCTTAACGCATGACCACTGGTTGTAGCCCCACCCACCCTCAATGGAAAAAGCCTGCTTGCACTTACCCTATCTGTACCCCTTAATTTTGTGCATCTTTATCAAATCTCCTCTCAATCTTCTATGTTCCAAGGAATAAAGTCCTGACCTATTCAATCTTTCCTCATAACTCGGGCCCTCCACACATGGCATATAAATTTTCTCTGTAACTCTTCAAACATTACTGACATCTTTCCTGTAGGTCAGTGACCAAAACTGCACACGATACTCAAAATTAGGCCTCACCATACTCAGTACCTGTTGTTATGTTATTTTTAAATATGGCTTTTACTGTATTGCCAACATAAAACAAATTTCACAACTAATGTCAGTGGTAATAAACCTGATTCTGACATCATCATTATGTGCCGTGTTGTATGACGTGGACGATTGTTCTCGGTAAATTTTTCCACAGAAGTGGTTTTCCATTGCCTTCTTCCAGGCAGCGTCTTTACAAAACTGATGAACCCAGCCCTAATCAATACCCTTCAGAGACTGTCTGCTTCGTGTCAGTAACCAGGACTTGTGATACGCACCGGCTGCTCATACGACCATCCACCACCTGCTCCCTTGGCTTCACATGACCCTGATCGGGGGCTAAGCAGGTGCTACACTTTGCCCAAGGGTGACCTACAGGCTATCGGAGGGAAGAAGTGCCTTGGACCTCCTTTGGTAGAGAGGCATCTCCACTCCAACACCCAACTGATCCTGAAATCTCTGGTTTAAAAAAAACTGAACCTCCAGCAATGATACGACTGCTGGTGTCAGACACAGGTAGATTTTACACTACAGGTGGCTCACGGGACAGAAACTGCACAGTCCCCAAGAAAAGTAAATATTTCCATTAATGCAAGCACGAGAGATTCTACAGACACTGGAAGTCCAGAGCAACACACACAGAATGCTGGAGGAAATCAGCAAGTCAGGCAACATCTACAGATAGGAATAAACAGTTGATGTTTCAGGCCGAAACCCTCTTTCAGGACTGGAACGGAAGGGGGAAGATGGCAGAATAAAAAGGAGGAGGAAGGGGAAGGAGGCTAGCTAGAAGGTGATAAATGAAGCCAGGTGGGTAGGAAAGGTAAAAGGCTGGAGGAGGAGGAATCTGATCAGTGAAGAGAGTGGAGCAGGTGAGAAGAGGAGGTAAGAGGCTAGAGTGGAGAATATCAGAAGAGGAAAGGTGGAGGGATTTTTTTTTAAACCAGAGGGAGAAATCAATATTCATGCCAACAGGCTGGGGCAACTCAGACAGCATAAGAGGTGTTGCTCCTCCACCCTGAGGGTGACCTCATCGTGGCACAGGAAGAGGCCATGGACCAGGGCGGGAATGGAAAAAGGAATAGGAATTAAAATGGTTGGCCACCGGAAAATTCCACCTTTGCTGGTGCTCGACAAAGCAGTCCCCCAATTTATGACAGATTAATCAAACATCTAGCCACACAGGTTTCTGCTGAATGTACACATACTACAGGCGGGATAATGTTGGTGATAAAATACGTACCACCAGCTTCTTCTCCTCTGTCACTCCACCACTGAGAAATCGAGCTGGAAGATACAAAACCCATTTTAGGTGAACAGCACGACGAGAGAGAGAGAGAGAGAGAGAGAGACCAGGACACAGTGAGCAGCAGGAAGGCAGGGACAGGGCAGTGCGGCACACACAAACCACAGCTAACCTCTACTCCCTAGAGAAATCTGTCATTGCCCCCTTTGACCCTCACCAATTTTTACTGATTCACAACAGAAGGCATTCTATCAAGGCTTGGTATGGCCACCGCTCTGCCTGTGACGGCAGGAAACTGCTCAGCACATCACAGGAACCAGACTCCCCTCCACGGACTCTGTCTACACTCCTCACTGCCTCAGTAAAGCTGCCAGCATGGTCAAAGACCCCTCCCACCCCAGACACCTCCCTTCTCTCTCCCATCGGGCAGAAAATGAAGCACATACTTCCAGCTCAAGAACAGTTTCTATCCTGTACCTTATTGTCTGCCCACACTTTCCCTGTGACTGTCCCTCTGCTCCTAGACTCCCCCACTATAGGAAACATCCTCTCCACATCCCCTCTATCTGTGCCCTCTGGTCCTAGACTCCCCCACCACAGGAAACATCCTCTCCACATCCCCTCTATCTGTCCCTCTGGTCCTAGACTCACCCACTATAGGAAACATCCTCTCCACATCCCCTCTATCTGTCCCTCTGGTCCTAGACTCCCCCACTATAGGAAACATCCTCTCCACATCCACTCTATCTGTCCCTCTGGTCCTAGACTCCCCCACTATAGGAAACATCCTCTCCACATCCACTCTATCTGTCCCTCTGGTCCTAGACTCCCCCACTATAGGAAACATCCTAGTCACACTGGATTCTTTCTGTGGTCTCAGGGACCTCGTGAAAACTACAGAAGACGCGTTTGCTGCAGATTAACCTATGAAAGGCAAGTCTTCAGTACAAGGCTGAAGGACCGATCCTACCTCGCTGTTATAAGAATATTGAACAGCTCCTTAGTACAATGAAGTAGACTCTTGACCTCACAATCTACCTCAATATTACTTGCATCTCATTGCCTGCCTGCTCTGCCCTTTCTCTGTAACACTTTATTCTGCATTGTTATTGTTCCCCTTTGCGCTACCTCAATGTCGTTATGCCTGTCCTAGCACGCAACGTCAGCTCCAGCGGACTGAGCAGAGGAGATCTATAGTGAGATCCAATGGCCAGGAAGGTGGTACTGCAACGCTCCATGGAGAGCGGAAGGCCATGACAAGGGACAGAAGACATGATGGTCATCCACTGCAACCAGGGATGACCTCAGCTTCTGACGCTTGTTCATATCACTGGATTTGGACTTCTGAGGTCGAGAGAGTGGAACTGTCAACGGCTTTACCACTTTAAAAACTCTCCTGCACAGGCCTCCTGTCATCATTGGAGACGACGAACAGCCAACCAAACCCCAATATACTAACGTGATGAAATAATCTGTTTGGATGGCACGCAAAACAAAATTTTCCCCACTGTAACATACACCCTGTACCTCAGTATATGTAATAATAAGAAACAAGTGTTTCTATCTTCAGGAGTATCCCTAAATTGTTATAATTTTATGTATTAAAAAATAAGGTGGAAAAACTCAGTAGGTCAGGCAGCATCCATGAAGAGAGAGTTAGAGTGTCAGATCAGAGACGTTTCATCAAAACAGATCCGTAAGCAGTTTTGTTCATATTTGTCACACCTGCACTGAGCTTACTGGGGGCCTGGCTCCTACACATTCCACTCACCTATAGGGAGGACCACTCAGAATAGAGATGAGGAGGAACTTCTTTAGCCAGAGCATGATGAATCTGAGGAATTCATTGCTACAGATGGTTGTAGAGACCAAGTCATAAAGTGGAGGTTGTTTGGTTCTTGATTAGCCAGGGTGTCAAAGGTTACAGGATGAAGGCAGGAGAATGGGGTTGAGGGGGAAAAATAAATCAGCCATGATGGAATGCTGGAGCACTCGTTGGGCCAAAAGGCCTAAGTCTGCTTCTATGTCTTATGGTCAACTCAAACAGCTCCACATCGTACAGGACAAAGCTGCCGACTTGACAAAGTTCAAAGTTCATATGTCACTATATACAATCTTGAAATCCATATTCTTGTGGGCATACTCAATAAATCTATAGAACAATAACCATAATAGAATCAATGAAAGACCGCTCAACTAGGGCATTCAACAGAGCACAGAAGACAAACTGTGCAAATAAAACAGAAGAAATGATAATGGTAAATAAATAAACAATAGATATCGAGAATGTGAGATGAAGAGACCTTGAAAATGAGTCCACAGGTTGTGGGAATATTCCAATGATGTGGCAAGTGAAACCGAGTGAAGTTACCCCCCTCTGGCCCAGGGGGTAATAACTATTCCTGAACCTGGTGTGAGTCCCATCTCCTTCCTGATGTGAACAACGAGAAGAGAACATGACCTGGTCTGCTGTCACATGGGCATCCCACCCACTCACACACAGAAGTTTGTACTGGCTACAGGATGCACTGTAGCAACTCCGAGACTCCGTGGACATCAGCACCTCTACCAGCAAGGGCAACATAACCATGGGGAACACCACCCCTCCAAGCCACACACCAACCTGACCAGGAAATATATCACCGTCAGTGGGTCAAAATCCTGGAAGCTGCATCCCCAAAATCACTGTGGGCATCAGATATGTTGTGAAACCTGTTGTTTTGTGACCGCAGTACAGTGCAAAGACAATTACTATAAATTATAATATATGAAAAATAAGCAAGTCATGCAAAAAGAGCAAATTAGTGAGGAATTGTTAATGGGTTCCTGGATCATCTGAAATCTGATGCTGGAGGGGAAGAAGCTGCTCGAAAATACTCACCGTTTCAGGATTAGCTTCTTTCCCTCTGCATCAGATTTCTGAATGGACCCTACCTCACCATTTTTTGTCTTTACTGCTCCCTTTTTGTACTAAAGTTCAAATTAAATTTAATATCAAAATATGTATGTCACCATATACAACCCTGAGATTCATTTTCTTATGGGCATTCTCAATAAATTCATAATAGAGTAATAACCTTAATATCACCTATAGTGGGTACTATAGAGAGTGCAGAAGAGAATTACAAGGATGTTGCCTGGATTGGGGAGCATGCCTTATGAGAATAGGTTGAGTGAACTCGGCCTTTTCTCCTTGGAGCGACAGACGATGAGAGGTGACCTGATAGAGGTGTACAAGATGATGAGAGGCATTGGTTGTGTGGATAGTCAGAGGCTTTTTCCCAGGACTGAAATGGCTAACATGAGGGGGCATAGTTTTAAGGTGTTTAGAAATAGGGATGTCAGGGGTAAGTTTTTCACACAGAGAGTGGTGGGTGTGTGGAATGTATTGTTGGTGGTGGTGGTGGAACCGGATACAATTGGGTCTTTTAAGAGCCTCTTAGGTACATGGAGCTTAGAAAAATAGAGAGCTATGCGCTAGGGAAATTCTAGGCAGTTTTTAAAGTAGGTTACATAGTTGGCACAACATTGTGGGCTGAAGGGCCTGTAATGTGATGTAAATTTCTATGTTTCTATAATCAATGAAAGACCACCCAACTAGAGTATACAGCCAGAATGCACAAGACAACAAACTGTGTAAATACAAAAAGAAATAATAAATAATTAATAAATATCGAGAACATGAGGTGAAGAGTCCTTGAAAATGAATCCATTGCTTGTGGGAAGATTTGAACGATGGGACAAATGAAGTTTAGTGAAGTTATCCCCTTTGAGATTATTTAATTCATATCTATTTATATTGTAATTTATATTTTTTGTAGGTCAGGGCACTGATGCTGCAGAGTGATATATTTCACAATATCCACCAGTGATTCTGCAGGCTCCTCAGTGGTAGCAATGTCTCAGATGGTGACAGCCCATGTGATCTGTGCCACCTTCTTCAGACACTGCCTTTTGAGGATGATACACACACACACACCTCGAGGACTGCATCCAGCTCAAAGGAGTACAGCCGAGGTTTTGGGCAGAGCAGGTCTACGCTGGAAAAGTCGACTGATCTTTTCCACAGATGCTGCCTGGCCTGCTGAGTTCCTGCAGCACTTTGTGTGTGTTGCTCGGATTTCCAGCACCTGCAGATTTTCTCTTGCTTCTCAGGGACTGTGGCAGTTTAAGCACACAGCTTACTTCCATGTGAAGCCCACACCCTCTGAATAAATATATATATTTTTTAAACTCACCGGAGGGGGGAGTTGCCAAAATTGCCAATTTGTCTGCCTGCACTGCACTTTCTCTATAACTACTACACTTTAATCCGCAGTCCATTCCTGTTCTCTTTTTTGTATCGCCTTGATGCAAGAATGATCGGCACAGATACAAAACTTTTCACCGTATCTCAGCACACATGACAACAATAATACACCTGAACCTATCCAATTCACTAGTAAATATACAGTATTTCTATACAGTGTAACATCTAAGAGATACAGTCTGTGGGGGTATTAATAGAAACACGTTAGGTCCTGAGCATGTAGCACAGAACCAGGCCCTTCAGCCCATCTAGTCCATTCTGAACTGTGCCTCCCCCATTCACGTACTCATCCAAACTTCTCTTAAACATTGAATTCCAATCGGCACCCATTACTCCCGCTGGCAGCTCGGTCCACACTTGCAACCATCCTCTGAGTAAGAATACAGCATAACAGGCCCTTCGGCCCACAATACTGTGCCGACCCTACTCCAGGATCAATCTAGCGCTTCCCTTTATGTTTCTTTCATTTATGTGTCTATCCCAGACTCTCTTAAATATCCCTCGTCTATCTGCCTCTACCACCACCCCGGCCGTGTGTTCCGCACACCCACCACTGTGTAAAAAGCCTACCTCTGATATCCCTCCTATATTTTCTCCCAACACCTTAAAATTATATCCCGTCCCCCCCCCCCCCCGTATTGCCCATAAAGATGCTCCTCCGTAGTATATCCTCGTGAGGGTGGCGAATTGAGGGGGTTTTGCCGTACAGCAGCGCCTCGACACGAGGGCTATTTAGTGGCGTTATGAAATACGAATATGCAGAGATTGTGACTCAATGGTGGAAATGCCGGAACACTGATCACAACGGGGTTCCCGCATTTACCCACCTGCACAGCCGCGGGGCTTCAGCAGCCGGTGAAACCGATTCCAACACCACACGGCCATCTGCAGCAGCCTGCCCACGCACATTCAAACTCGGGAGATATGGGAACTGGAGTCTCATCACCCGTTCTGCACACGGAAGCGTTTCAATCCCGTCCCGCCCCGCCCCTGCAGGAATGTAACATCCTCCCGGTATCATTTCCTCCTGCCCGCCTTAAAGGGACAGTGCCATCTCACTGGCGTTAAAATAACAACAAGGCGGTGAACGTCAGGAGCAGGGAGTATGAGAAGCATACGGGAAGCATCGTTTTATAAACGATGAACAACTTCAAAAATCAAACGTACAGCCCTCGTGCAGGATTCCCTAAAGGTTATCTTGCGGGTTACGTCGGTAGTAAGGAATGCAATGTTAGCATTCGTTTCGAGAGGACTAGAGAATGAAAACAGGGATGTAATATGGAGACTTTATAAGGCATTGGTCAGACAGCACTCGGAGTATTGTGAGTAGTTTTGGGTCCCTAATCTAAGAAAGGCTGTGCTGGCATTGGGGACGGTCCAGAGGATGCTAATGAGAATGTTTGTGGACATCAAATAAACAGTATATATATTTTTCATGTCCACATATATTATATGTGTGTATGTACACGTATATATGAAAATATGTGTATACGGCTATGTGTGTGTGTGTGTGTGTATAGTATATCGGTAGGTATGTCGCATCCAGAATTATTTCCAGGTAGCGGACGATTTCCTTCCACACCGCTCTGACGTATTGGGAAATCACTTACTAGGCTCTATATATATATATAGATAGATAGATAGATATATGTAGAGAGAGAGAGAGACTAATCTTATGTATTTCTATTCATGGTGTTTTAATATGTTCTTTATGCTTATTGTGTTTTTAATACTGCATCAGGTCCTTTACATTAGTGTACTGCCAATTGATGTGGTGTTCGTTATTGAGAGCTGGTGCAGAACACACCAGGGCACCAGCATGCAGGATATTCAACTGAACCTTTACTGACAACCTTTGTGTACAATATGTGAACATCTTCTATGTAGGAGTGCCTAACTTTGTGACATATTAACTACGACTACAACTGACAATAAATCTTCAATATGAATATCTTCAGATGACAATAAATTTTCCTTAAATCTTCAAGGTTATTGTCATCAGGCTATACATACATACAACCAAAGGAGACATTGCTCCTCGGGACCACAGTGAATGAATGAATGATCTTTATTGTCATTACACACAGATACAATGAAACTCTGTTTGGCTTCCTCTCAGGCAATCAAATAAAGCGGTAGATAAAAACAAGATAGTAACAGAAATACTTTATTAAATAGATAAGTAGCAGAAAATAAGCTACAGCAGCACCAGAATGTCACAGTAATGCACAAAGTGCGTTGGTGCAAGTATTTGAGTCCTTGTGTGTGCTCACAGTTTCAGTCATTGTTCTGTGGGAGTGGTGTGATGGAGGCCACAGCTCTGGGGGAGAAGCTGTTCCTCAGTCTATTTGTTCTGGATTTTAGTGTCCTGAACCTCTTGCTGGACAGCCGCGGGTCAAACAGGGAGGGGCCGGGGTGTGTGGTGTCTCTGGTTATGCTGATTGCTTTCCTCCTGAGTCTGCTGGAATAGATGTTGCCCAGTCCTGGGAGCTCCATCCTGACAATTCACTGGGCCGTTCACCTGTAAGGTAACTTAATAGATGGGAATGTACACAATTCATAAGCACCAACGTTGAGTTGGGTTTCGCTTTAAGTGGCTGGTCTGATATGATGACGTTGTTATGTAAAGATTTTTTTTAATATTTAATTTTTTTAAAGAAGGAATACGAGGACACAATTAATACAGCAATTAATACATATTGAAAGAAAAAATTAGTTCAAATACATTAACAAGCCCAAGGAAAAAAAAAGAACCCTAACCCAACACCATCTCCCCGCATTTGAAAAAAGGAGGGAGAAAAACATCAAAGACAGAGGAAAGAAAGGAGAGAAGAAGAAAGAAAAGAGAGAAAAAGGAAAAAGAAGAGTAGGCATCCAGCTCTCAGAGTCAGTTTAAAATACAATTAAAGAAACTAGCTTATAATAAGGGATATATTAATTTTTAAAAATTGAAATAAATAAATTAAACAATCTGGGCATTTAAGTAATCCAAATATGGTTGCCAAATCTCAACGAACATAGTGTATCCATCCCTAAGGGTATAGGTAATCTTCTCAAGGGGTATATAACTTTGCATTTCTTTATTCCAACGATCAATATGTTTAAGGAAATAGGATTTCCATATTACCGCTATGAATTTCCTGGTCACTGGCAGCGCAATTTTAATAAATTTGGATTTATTCCTGGGGAGGTTAACTTTCAAAACTGCTCAATTCCTCAGAAGAAGCAGTTCTGGGTTCCGAGGGAAATTCATCCCCAGAATCTTTCCCAGTGCCTCCCCCAGATCTGTCCAAAAAGACCTCAGTTTCGTACATAGCCAGGTGGAATGCATAAAGGTACCAACGTCTATGCCACAGCTGAAACACTTGTCAGAAATTTCTGGTTTAGTTATGTAAAGATTTTTAGTGCGCTTTTGTGTTTGGGTTTTTGAGTAAATTAAAGGTGTTATGGGTTTCATTAAACAAAAAAATGCCTCACTTCATTTTATTTGCAAGAAACCTGCATTAGTGACCCCGATGCTCTAGAATGATTCCAGAGTTATTGAACATGTCAGCCAACACAGTGGCTTTTAAACTGCCAGAGTTTTGAGAGCAAAATGCTGAGGCCCAATTCACTCTGTGAGAAATCTCCACCGACAACACCGGATATTTCTATGTAACTCTACGGCTGCAAGGGTGGTGAATCTACTAGAACACCCTCCTGAACATGATAAATACCGATCGGTGAAAATCATCCTTACAGACCATTAGACTATGGGAGTCTGAGCACACCCGAGCATTTGCTCTTGTTACCTGGTCTCGGTGATGCTAAGTCGTTGGAGCTAATGGACCACATGTCCTCTCTCCTGGGAAACCACCATCCTTTTTTTTATTTTTGAAGAACTCTTTGTGCAGCAAATGCCTGATCAAGTTTGCATAGCCCTCCTGTATCCAGAGAGCCGTGCCTGTCACATGACGGCACTGCCCTCACCTGGTCGGAGGTCATACCACCTGCCAGTCAACATTTCACCCCTCCCAACTAATCAATGCGCACTTAAGCATTGGCCACCTTCATTAGATTAACCCATCTAGCACCAAGCTGTTGGCCCCCTGGTGAATCACCTGGGCTGGACCCTCCAGCCCCTGACCTATAAAGGTGCTACATGTGCTTGGCTCGCTCTCTTTTGCCATCCTCGAGGGACCACTCTGCTTCACTCCAGACTGAAGACTGCAGAACAGCGCTGGAGACACATGGTGAGCTGTGCATTGAATAGGGGTGTGGGAGCATTTATTGTCGTCCCTGTAGCAGAGAGCCGTGCCTGTCCGTAGTCAAGGGGGGCAGGTATTGTAGTTACTTTTCTCTTGCTTGTATGTGTACCTGTACTCTGTCCCCACACTGTTTTCCTGTGTATTGTACTGCCGACCCGACTCTTCCCACACTCCTCTATTCTAAGCACGTTTGTGCGAATATTGTAGTCGCTTGTGTTGTTCCCAAGCTTTTTCTCCCCTTGTAAATAAACTTCTTATTATTAAAACTGTGTGTCCAGAGCTCTTGCCTTTGAGACCCAAAGAATCTGTCTCATTTCCATCACAACAGCTTGCTAATGTACTTGTGAAGGACTACAGGGAGCATGCTAAAATGGCTGATCGCCTACACTCAGCTAGGCTGCAGTGAATCATTTCTCCTCCCTTACCTGCCTCAATAAGCCTGGTTAGCAAGGTCCCAGACATAAGGACACCCATGGCTGCGAAACAGTTGACGCCATGCCTGTGTTTTTTTACCATACTCGCTTTGGTACAAACACTAGGAAGTGCCAACTGCCTTACAGCTTCAACAGTGCCAGCGTATCAGGACATCAGAGAACACAATGGGTTCCAGCTGCCAGGGTCTTCATCGTCTGTTCATTACAGACATCCTTTCAGGGTGTGCAACACAGTTGCCCAAGAGAGCGTATGACCAGCGCCACCTATTGATGAGAAGCTGGAGGCCACCAACAGCAGCAGGATCCGACATTTAGACACTCTGCTTCAGTGGGTGATGTTGCACATGGGACTTCGACTTGGCTAAAGTGCCTAGGCCTCTGCTTGGCGCAGAGTTCCTGTTTGCTCAAGGACTGTTAGTCTTTCTTAAGAACTGCAGGCTTGTGGATGTCAAAGACTTTGGATCGTTACTCTTCTTTGTCATTAAGTTCTCCACGGTCACTCTGTCAAGTGCGTACACCACTGCACTCGGTAGAGATTGTAAAGAGCACCAAATTTCTTGGTGTTCACCTGACGGAGAATCTCACCTGGTCCCTCAACACCAGCTCCATAACAAAGAAAGCCCAGCAGCATCTCTACTTTTTGCAAAGGCTGAGGAAAGTCCATCTCCCACCCCCCATCCTCATCACATTCTACAGGGGCTGTATTGAGAGCATCCTGAGCAGCTGCATCACTGCCTGGTTCGGAAATTGCACTATCTCTGATCACAAGACTTTGCAGCGGATAGTGAGGTCAGCTGAGAAGATCATCGGGGTCTCTCTTCCCGCCATCACGGACATTTACACTACACGCTGCATCTGCAAATGAAACAGCATTATGAAGGACCCCATGCACCCCTCATACAATCTCTTCTCCCTCCTGCCGTCTGGGAAAAGGCTCCGAAGCATTCGGGCTCTTACAACTAGACTATATAACAGTTTTTTCCCCCAAGCTATCAGACTCCTCAATACCCAGAGCCTGGACTGACACCTCGCCCTACTGTCCTGTTTATTATTTATTGTAACGTCTGCACTGTTTTTGTGCACTTTATGCAGTCCAGTGCAGGTCTGTAGTCTAGTGTAGCTTTCTCTGTGTTTTTTTTTATTACGTAGTTCAGTCTAGTTTTTGTACTGTGTCATGTAACACCATGGTCCTGAAAAACGTTGTCTCATTTTTACTATGCACTGTACCAGCAGTTATTGTTGAAATGACAGTAAAAGTTGACATGACTTGACTTGACTTGCATGTGAGTTTACTCAACTATTGGGCAAATTCCCAGACCTCACTGAGCCCACATTCTCCATCACAGTCGCAAAACATGGGGTCGAGCACCACATTCCCACAACCGGCCTGCCAGTCCATGCCTGCACGTGTAGACTGGACTCAGAAAAGCAGCCAATCATGAAGGCTGAGTTTGCCAACATGAAAAGACTTGGCATTAGGCACCACAGTCCAAGAACCCCAGTGCTTCGCTCCTCCATGTGGCCCCTAGATCCGACGGCAGTTGCTACCCATGTGGCGATTACCGAT
This sequence comes from Hypanus sabinus, assembly GCF_030144855.1. Classification (NCBI taxonomy): domain Eukaryota; kingdom Metazoa; phylum Chordata; class Chondrichthyes; order Myliobatiformes; family Dasyatidae; genus Hypanus; species Hypanus sabinus. Next base: position 78,392,660 of record NC_082722.1, read on the forward strand.
GCCTTAACGAGGCCCCCACCCCCAATCATCTGGGACTTTTCAGCATGTTTAGCCGGAAAGTTAATTGTTTCCAAAGTTGATTTAGTTAAGGGCTACCATCGGTGCCTGTGTGCTCGGAGAATGTTCCCAAAACAGCTGTGATTAACCCCCTTTTGTCCTTTTTGAGTTTCTGTGCATGCTGTTTGCATGAAAAATGCAGCACAGACTTTCCAACGGCTAATGGACTCGGAATTAATAGACTTAGATTTTCTTCTTGTTTACTTAGATGACACACTTGCACCAGTGCATCGAAATCTGAACACGTATCCCACCTCTGAGCACTTAAGCCAACACGGGTTAAATGCCAGTTTGGGTTGTCAGCCATTGCATCTCCACAGAAGGTGCAAAACCCCTCCCATCAAAAGTAGATAGATTTCCTCCACCCCGCACTACAAAAAATCAATCGGAGTTTTTAGGTATGGTAAATTCTTATCGCCACTTTATTCCACGAGCTGCTGAGCTTATGCTTCCTCTGTATAGAGCACTGGAAGGCAATACCCCTACCCAATAGCATGAATGGCAGCGATGCTTCACTACCGGATGAACTCAATGCCTTCTATACCCGCTTTGAAGGGGAGAATAAAACCACAGATGTGAAGATCCCTGCTGCACCCAGTGACCCTGTTATCTATGTCTTGAAGGCTGACATCAGGCTATCTTTAAGGAGGTTGAACCCTTGCAAGGCGCAGGTCCTAATGGAGTACCCGGTAAGGCTCTGAAAAATTTTGCAACCAATTGGCGGGAGTATTCAAGGAGATTTTCAACCTCTCACTGCTACCTATGTTCAGAAGTTCCCACCTGCTTCAAAAAGGCAACAATTACACCAGAGCCCAAGAACAGTCGTGTGAGCTGTCTTCATGTCTATCATTCAGTCGCACTCACATCTACAGTGATGAAATGCTTTGAGAAGTTGGTCATGGCTAGAATGAACTCTTGCCTCAGCAAGGACCTGGACCCATTGCAATTTGCCTATCGCCACAATAGGTCAACGGCAGACATAATCTCAATGGCTCTCCTCACAGTGTTAGATCACCTGAACAATACAAACACCTACGTCAGGATGCCGTTTATTCACTGTAGCTCAGCGTTTAACATCGTCATTCCCACAGGCCTGATCAATAAGCTACAGAACCTGGTTCTCAATGTCCTCAACTTCCTAACCGGAAGACCACAATCAGTATGGATTCTGGTCTTCTCCTCGCTGATGATCAATACTGGCACACCTCATGGGAGTGTGCTTAGCCCACTGCTCTACTCCCTCTGTACTGTGTGGCTAGGCACAGCTCAAATACCATCTATAAATTTGCTGATGATACAACCATTGTTGGTAAAATCTCAGATGGTGACAAGAGGGTGTGCAGGAGTGAGATACACCAGCTAGTTGGGTGGTGTTGCAGCTACAACCTTGTACTCAGCTGATAGTGGACTTCAGAAAGGATAAGAAGAGGGAACACAAACAAATCTTCATAGAGAAATCAGAAATGAAAAGAGTGGGTGTAAAGTTCTTTGAAATCTAACCTGGCCCCAATGTATCGATGCAGCTATAAAGAAGGCAAGACAGTGGTTATACTTCATTAAGAGCTTGAAGAGATTTGGTTTGTCAACTAAAACATGTCCACAGATGTACCGTGGGGAGCATCCTGACAGGCTGCTTCGCTGACTGGTACGGGGTGGGGGTGGCGAGGGCTACTGCACAGTCAGCTCCATCTTGGGTACTAGCCTCCATAGTATCCAAAACATCTTCAAGGAGCGGTGCTTCAGAAAGGCAGTGACCCCTATCACCCAGGGCATGCCCTTTTCTCTGTCATCGTCAAGTAGGAGGTACAGAAGCCTGAAGGCACATACTTACAGCTTCTTCCTCTCTGCCATATGATTGCTAAATGGACGTTGAACCCATGAACAATACCTTACTTTTTTAAATATATGTTATTTGTTTTTGCACTATTTTTAATCTATTCATTATACATATATATATACTTAATGTAATTGATATACTTTTTTTCCTTCTATATTATGTATTATGTATTGCATTGTACTGCTGCTGCTAAGTTAACAAATTTTACAACGTGACAATAAACCTGATTCTGATTGGTCAGCATACGTGACCACACGCTTGATGATACCGAACGAACTCTTTCTAATGTGACCCTACCAGTGTGCCCAGTCCCCAATGCACCCTCAGCCATTACTACTGATGCCTCAGACCACGCTGTGGGTGCTGCGCATGAACAGTTGGTCGAAGGCAGGTAGCAGCCACTCGCCCTTGTCAGCCGACAGCTCCGTCGCCCCAGGAGGAAGTACAGCACATTTGTCTGTGAGCTTCTCGGTCTCTTATCTGGCTGTCTGCCATTTTTGTTTCCTTCTCGAGTATTGCAATTTCATAGTGTTCATTGACCACAAATCCCCAGTGAAGGCGATGGACAAAATATCAGACCCTTGGTCTGAACGGCAGCAACACCAGCTGGGCTCCATATCAAAGTTCACAACTGATATACACCATATCGAGGGGAAAAATAATGCCGTGGCTGATTGACATGTATGAGGCCATACACATAGGGGTTAACTATGCAGCTGCCCAAGCTACTGACCCGGAGGTCCAGGCTTGCCGGACAGCAGTCACAGGCCCGTGCTTGGCTGACATTAAGTTCAGGGAAGCAGGGGTTTCTCTCCTGTGCGATGTCCCAAATGGTTGCCATCGCCCCATCATGCCCGCAAACTGGAAGTGGACAGTTTTTGACTCCACACATGGCCTCTTGCATCCAGGCCAGAAGGCCTCACACAGACTGGTTGCTCTAAAGTTAGTGGCATGGCCTCAGAAAGCACACGTGTGATTGGACTGCAGCCTGTGCGGAGTGCCAGCAGGCAAAATTAAGCCGTCATGTTCAGGCGCCATTGGCACTTCATGAGGTGCCTGTGTGACGGTTCGACCGTGTCATTGTGGACCTTGTTGGTCCTCTTCCCCACTCCCATGGTTTCATGCACCATACCATCTGTGGTGGACCATACCACAGATGGCCAGAGGCCGTCCCTTTAGCATTGACGATGACCACAGACGTGGACCCCGGCTGTTCGGTTTGTCGTCCCATCTGATATTCTCTCTGACCATGGTCCCCAATTCAATCAAACCTCTGGGTTGCAACGGCCCAGAACCTCAGTGTTAGGCTACATCACACCACAGCGTATCACCCACGGCCCAATCGCCTATCCAAGTGGATTCACTGCTCCTTAAAGGCTGCTCTGGGGGCTTCCCTGATGGATGACTATTGGCATGATCATCTCCCGGGAGCCGTGCTGGGGCTCTGAACAGTTTCAAAAGAGGATCTGCAGTCATCCTTGTCTGAGTTGGTATACAGGCAGCCGTGATTTCATTCCTGACCGCCACGCCAAGGTGGGCCTCTGTGGTGAACTACATATACCTGTCTGGACACGCCCCCCCCCCCCCCCAGCTGACTGCTCCTGTGGCTCCTCCCACTGACCCCGGTATAAAGGCGATTGGGGCCTGAGCCCTGCCCTCAGTCTCCAGGATGTAGCATGGTGGCCAATTGCTGCTTGTTCTTTCTTCCAGTCAATAAAAGCCTATATCTCGCCTCACGTCTCAGAGAGTTATTGATGGTGCATCAGCCTCTCAATGGCATTCCACCCTTCTCAGTAAATTCAATTCCCTTTCACCTATTCCTATCTCCCATCATGGCGTACAGTGCTCTTGGGTTCCTGTTGACCTGCGTTCCACCTTGTTTGTTTTCATCTGCCATGATGCACACCAGCACCCTCTTAGACCCCATACGATGGCCCATTCTGCTTTTTGGAATGGGGAGAAAAGATCACAGATATGAGGAGTAAATCTGAAAGTATTTTGGTAGATCACCTTCAACTGGCCTACCAAGACTTGGAGTATTCAGTTGCCATGCCCCTGCCATCACGACATGACCATCAATGTGTCAAAGCCCCTCTGGGTGAGCCAAATGTACCTGCTATTGTTCCACCCATGGAACCCAGGACTGAAGCTGGGTGGCTCATCCGAGCTCCAGTTAGGCTCACAATGCCGGTGAATTCTGGGGTGGAGGGGAGGCCTGTGTAGGGTAACGTATTTGGGAGAAGTGTACATAATTCACAACCACTGATATTGAGTTGGGGTTTCGCTTTAAGAGGCTGGACTGACATGATGACTGTGTTGCCTTTAAGGCATTTGTGTAGGTTATTATATTTTCGCTTTAGTAATTTGTTTGTTATTCATTTACACCTGTGCGAGAACACTACAATGACGTTATGATGTTAAGATTTTTAGTGCACTTTTGTGTCTGGGTTTTGGAGTTCAATAAAAGGTTTCATTCAATTTGCGAAAACCTACACACCCACAAAATTTATATCACACAGTAAAACAAAGTACAGTGGATTCCAGTTAATTAGGACACATCAGGACCAGTACATTTGGCCCAATTAGGTGGATGCCTCAATTAGCTGAAGTTTCACGGAAATAGTTAAAAAGGTATAACAAAGACAAACTACCGTTTAACTGAGTAACAAATTATATATTTAAATGAAATATACAACAAACTAGAACATTATCTATACTACTACGGTACTATAAACCTGTGTATTAGTTCCTAATAGTTATCCAGGGGGAATTCATCCAGAGTAATCTGCCGTGTTCATTTGATTGACTGTAAATGAACAAAATCAGGGCAGACACCCAGTGCAGATAATGGACTGCCTTCATACAATGCTTTCCATGATTGCATCCTCCAAATCTTCATTTTCATTGGAACAGTCATTGCTGATACCTTCAAATTCCTTGTAGTTCCTAACCTGATGAAGAAGTGAAATTGTTTAATTTTCACGCACAGCCCTTTCTGGCATCACCAAGCCTGAATGGAGAATGCTCTTCCAAGCCCTGATTTAAGGCAAACCTAATCACAGGACAATTTACAAAGACAAATAACCTACCAACCGGTATGCCTTTGAAATGCGGGAGGAAACTGGAGCACCCCGTGTAGGGAGAACATACAAACTCCTTACACACATCGGCCAGAAAGTGTTTCTTTTCTTTAAGAGTTCTCCCAAGTAAGTGACTGATGACCACAACGCTTAATACATCTGTTGCTGTTAAATGCCCTGCGCTTGTATCTCGCAATTGCTCACATATTTCTCCAGTTTATTTTGGTCGCAGTGAAAATTGTCTGGGATGAAATGGCAACAGCTCATGACCCACCGGCTGATCGACACGTCAATCAAATGCAGACACAGCGGGATTGGCTGCTGAAGCGAGCGGTGGGCGGGGCCAGAGAGGACAAACTTCGGAAGTTCTGCCCAACTTCTCCGCACTGGGATCCGTCCACTGTCTGCCCGAAATCCGGGAGCAACCCGCCGAAATGGAAGTCAATTTCCTGTTTCTGAAATCCAGACGGAGTGTGCTGAAGGTTCTGGAGATGGTGAGAAAGCGAGAGCTGGCGGGGAGAGAGAGAGAGCGAAGTGGAAAGACGGGGAAAGTAAGGAGAGTGGAGAGTCGGGACGAGAGGGGGAGAGGGAGAGGCAAAGGCTGAGGCTGGCGTTGAAGAGAGAGAAGTGAAAAGAGAAAGAGGGCTGGAGAGAGAGGGGAGGAAAGAGAGGGTGGAGGGAGAAGGGAGGGTCGAGAGAGAGAAAGGGAAGGAAATAGAGGAAGAGAGGGGAAGGGAAGGGTGGGGAGAAAATGGACGGTGGGGAGAGACGGGGTTCAGGAGTGAGGGTGGAGACAGACGAGGTGCGAGAGTGGGGGTGGGGAGAGACGGGGGTGCGAGAGTGAGGGTGGGGAGAGGTGCGAGCTGAACATTGTTGTAACAAACGGACAGTCAAGTAGCTAAAGGGGATGAGGCGGCAATGTTGGTTAAAAATGACATCAAATTCCTAGAAAATGGTGACATAGGATAGGGAGGTCATGCCATCTGAAACTAGATTTTAAAAATCTGGGCTGTCAAAGACTCTTGCACAGTACTGCACGTTGTAATGAATCGATCTGTATGAACAGTAGGTAGCACAACGTTTTTACTGTACCTTGGTACATGTCACTTCCTTGCTTGCCATTGTTTTTCACTCCACTCCTGTCAACACTTCCGCTGTTCTAGTCCCTCCACTCCTGCAAGAGAACCACAACCTTGTCGTAGGGTTTGGAGGCTGCGTGCCTCAGTGACCCGGAGTCAGGGCTTTATGCTTTGGCTCTTGGTAGGGTCACCCATGCCAAACCCGTCAAAGGGGAGAGGCCAGACTAAGAGTGGTCCAGGTTTGGAGATTCAGCTTGGGGCCGGCAACCCTGACTGGTCAAACAAAACTGTTATGACAACGGCAACAAGGAGCCTTTGTACATCTGAGTGGAATGGTATTCGTGAGTCTCCACCCCGGACTGGTATCGCCCACAAAACTCCGGGAGGAAGCTACTGAGACGATGAAGGGAGACCTGAACACGACCGGGAATGGAGGAATTTCACTGCGGCCCTAAAGGCCAGCGGTGTAACAGGCCGTAAAATAATCCCTCCCACTGCTCCACCAACCTGACCAGCTCCATCCTTCAAACGGATTAAGTGAGAACAGTTTAAGAGACATTCTTGAATGAAGACGCCAAGTCTTCTGTAATCATTACAAGTCAGCTATGGAGGCCAGGTCTTTGTGTATATCTAAAGCGGAGGTTGATAGGTTCTTGATTAGCCAGGGCATCAGAGGTTACGGGGAGAAGCCAGGAGAATGTGTTTGAGAGCGATAATAAATCAGCCATGATGGAATAGCGGAGCAGACTCGATGGGCTGAATGGTCTAATGCTGTTCTTATGTTTTATGATAAAGGATATACAGTATATTTGCATGGATTAGGAATTTGCTGAGGTGTGTTGGTTGGGGCACGACATGCAATGAAACAACAGCATTCAATTATAAAGAATTATATAAAAATAAATATATATAACTTCAAAAACTAGTAAAGTTATAGGGCAAACAAAATATTCATAAATGCACTTAAATGGGATCAGCAGTGCCTGGGTAACGCTGGTCTAGGAAGGCCCCATTGACCAGTTCTGGAGAAGTTGGGGTGGGTGGGGGGGAAGAATCTCGAGGGCTGGTGTGGTTTCCAGAGTGGAGAGTGATGCCCCTGTTCCATCTGCCCCTCCCCGCACCCCCCCCCCCCCCCCCAGGTCGTGGCCTTTGTGGTTTTTGTCTCGTTTGCTGCTTCGTCCTCCTCGGGGGCTTTCCTGGCCGTCCCACTCATGGAGATCTTCATCACGCTGGCCTTCTACGTCTTGTATCTGCTCAAGCTCGACTCCAAAATAACCTTCTTCTTCTGGCCACTCATGGTAAGACGTAAGCAAGTCAGCGCCATGGTGCTGACCTAATCAGAGTGTGGCGTGGTGCTCGGTTTGTATCAGTGGGAAGGGCTTTATTTCTGTTTATTTCAGAGATACAGCTGCTCGGAATGGGCCTGGTCATTCGAGAAGCACTGCCCAGCAACCCCGATTTAACCCTAACCTAACCACAGGACAGTTTACAATGACAAATTGACCTGCCCGGTACATCTTTGGACTGTTGGAGGAAAACAGAGCAAACCCACGCATTCCTCTGGGAGGATGAGAGAGATTCCTTACAAAGGACACTGGGATTGAACTCCGAAACTCATATCCCCAACGGTGATGATGTCTGATAATTGCTATGCTACCATGGCACTCCAGGTAGTGGAGGTACGGAAACAGGGGTTGGGAAAGCTGGAACGAGAGAGATGAGTGAAGATATTTGTAGCTTATATGTCTTATGCCTAAGAGTCTGTAATGGGTTCACTCTGTGTCTGTGATGGGACAGTGTGGAGGGAGCTTCACTCTGTGTCTGTGATGGGACAGTGTGGAGGGAGCTTCACTCTGTGTCTGTGATGGGACAGTGTGGAGGGAGCTTCACTCTGTGTCTGTGATGAGACGGTGTGGAGGGAGCTTCACTCTGTGTCTGTGATGGGACAGTGTGGAGGGAGCTTCACTCTGTGTCTGTGATGGGACAGTGTGGAGGGAGCTTCACTGTGTCTGTGATGAGACGGTGTGGAGGGAGCTTCACTCTGTGTCTGTGATGAGACGGTGTGGAGGGAGCTTCACTCTGTGTCTGTGATGGGACAGTGTGGAGGGAGCTTCACTCTGTGTCTGTGATGGGGCAGTGTGGAGGGAGCTTCACTCTGTGTCTGTGATGGGGCAGTGTGTCTGTGTCTGTGATGAGACGGTGTGGAGGGAGCTTCACTCTGTGTCTGATCCTGGGTGTGTGTGATGTGAAGGAAACTTCACTCTGTGTCTGATCCTGGGTGTGTGTGATGTGAAGGGAGCTTCACTCTGTGTCTGATCCTGGGAGTGTGTGATGTGGAGGGAGCTTCACTCTGTGTCTGATCCTGGGAGTGTGTGATGTGAAGGGAACTTCACTCTGTGTCTGCACCCGGGTGTGTGTGATGGGACACTGCCGAGGGAGCTTTATATTGTGTCTGATCCTGGGAGTGTGTGATGTGAAGGGAGCTTCATTCTGTGTCTGATCCTGGGTGTGTGTGATGTGAAGGGAGCTTCACTCTGTGTCTGATCCTGGGAGTGTGTGATGTGAAGGGAACTTCACTCTGTGTCTGCACCCGGGTATGTGTGATGGGACACTGCCGAGGGAGCTTTATATTGTGTCTGATCCTGGGAGTGTGTGATGTGGAGGGAGCTTCACTCTGTGTCTGATCCTGGGAGTGTGTGATGTGAAGGGAACTTCACTCTGTGTCTGATCCTGGGTGTGTGTGATGTGAAGGGAGCTTCACTCTGTGTCTGATCCTGGGTGTGTGTGATGTGAAGGGAGCTTCATTCTGTGTCTGATCCTGGGTGTGTGTGATGGGACACTGCCGAGGGAGCTTTATATTGTGTCTGATCCTGGGAGTGTGTGATGTGGAGGGAGCTTCACTCTGTGTCTGATCCTGGGAGTGTGTGATGTGAAGGGAACTTCACTCTGTGTCTGATCCTGGGTGTGTGTGATGTGAAGGGAGCTTCACTCTGTGTCTGATCCTGGGTGTGTGTGATGTGAAGGGAGCTTCATTCTGTGTCTGATCCTGGGTGTGTGTGATGTGAAGGGAGCTTCACCCTGTGTCTGATCCTGGGAGTGTGTGATGTGGAGGGAGCTTCACTCTGTGTCTGATCCTGGGAGTGTGTGATGTGAAGGGAACTTCACTCTGTGTCTGCACCCGGGTGTGTGTGATGGGACACTGCCGAGGGAGCTTTATATTGTGTCTGATCCTGGGAGTGTGTGATGTGAAGGGAGCTTCACTCTGTGTCTGATCCTGGGTGCGTGTGATGTGAAGGGAGCTTCACTCTGTGTCTGATCCTGGGTGTGTGTGATGTGAAGGGAACTTCACTCTGTGTCTGATCCTGGGTGTGTGTGATGTGAAGGGAGCTTCACTCTGTGTCTGACCCTGGGAGTGTGTGATGTGAAGGGAGCTTCACTCTGTGTCTGATCCTGGGTGTGTGTGATGTGAAGGGAGCTTCACTCTGTGTCTGATCCTGGGAGTGTGTGATGTGAAGGGAGCTTCACTCTGTGTCTGATCCTGGGAGTGTGTGATGTGAAGGGAACTTCACTCTGTGTCTGCACCCGGGTGTGTGTGATGGGACACTGCCGAAGGAGCTTTATATTGTGTCTGATCCTGGGAGTGTGTGATGTGAAGGGAGCTTCACTCTGTGTCTGACCCTGGGAGTGTGTGATGTGAAGGGAGCTTCATTCTGTGTCTGATCCTGGGTGTGTGTGATGTGAAGGGAGCTTCACTCTGTGTCTGACCCTGGGAGTGTGTGATGTGAAGGGAGCTTCACTCTGTGTCTGACCCTGGGTGTGTGTGATGTGAAGGGAGCTTCACTCTGTGTCTGACCCTGGGTGTGTGTGATGTGAAGGGAGCTTCACTCTGTGTCTGACCCTGGGAGTGTGTGATGTGAAGGGAGCTTCACTCTGTGTCTGATCCTGGGTGTGTGTGATGTGAAGGGAGCTTCACTCTGTGTCTGACCCTGGGAGTGTGTGATGTGAAGGGAGCTTCATTCTGTGTCTGATCCTGGGTGTGTGTGATGTGAAGGGAGCTTCACTCTGTGTCTGACCCTGGGTGTGTGTGATGTGAAGGGAGCTTCACTCTGTGTCTGATCCTGGGAGTGTGTGATGTGAAGGGAGCTTCACTCTGTGTCTGATCCTGGGTGTGTGTGATGTGAAGGGAGCTTCACTTTGTGTCTGATTCTGGGAGTGTGTGATGTGAAGGGAGCTTCACTCTGTGTCTGACCCTGGGAGTGTGTGATGTGAAGGGAGCTTCACTCTGTGTCTGACCCTGGGAGTGTGTGATGTGAAGGGAGCTTCACTCTGTGTCTGACCCTGGGTGTGTGTGATGTGAAGGGAGCTTCACTCTGTGTCTGATCCTGGGAGTGTGTGATGTGGAGGGAGCTTCACTCTGTCTGACCCTTGGAGTGTGTGGTGAGACAGTGTGCCATAAAATTCTGCAATCTTCTGCTTTTCCAGGATTCTATGAATTCAGCATTTGCAGCCGCTTTCCTACTGATCATCTGCATTGTAGCCCTGACTCTGAGGACAACAGCAGGAATCATTACGGGCTCGGTGAGTGTCTGTGGACACGGGGGTTGTTACCGTCTCACTGACTGACACTGGTGTGTCTGTGCGTGGACACGGCGGTTATTACTGTCTCCGAGTGTTTCACCGGTGTGTCCGTGTGTGGACACGGCGGTTATTACTGTCTCCGAGTGTTTCACCGGTGTGTCCGTGTGTGGACACGGCGGTTATTACTGTCTCCGAGTGTTTCACCGGTGTGTCCGTGTGTGGACACGGCGGTTATTACTGTCTCCGAGTGTTTCACCGGTGTGTCCGTGTGTGGACACGGCGGTTATTACTGTCTCCGAGTGTTTCACCGGTGTGTCCGTGTGTGGACACGGCGGTTATTACTGTCTCCGAGTGTTTCACCGGTGTGTCTGTGTGTGGACACGGCGGTTATTACTGTCTCCGAGTGTTTCACCGGTGTGTCTGTGTGTGGACACGGCGGTTATTACTGTCTCCGAGTGTTTCACCGGTGTGTCTGTGTGTGGACACGGCGGTTATTACTGTCTCCGAGTGTTTCACCGGTGTGTCTGTGTGTGGACACGGCGGTTATTACTGACTCCGAGTGTTTCACCGGTGTGTCTGTGTGTGGACACGGCGGTTATTACTGTCTCCGAGTGTTTCACCGGTGTGTCTGTGTGTGGACACGGCGGTTATTACTGTCTCCGAGTGTTTCACCGGTGTGTCTGTGTGTGGACACGGCGGTTATTACTGTCTCCGAGTGTTTCACCGGTGTGTCTGTGTGTGGACACGGCGGTTATTACTGTCTCCGAGTGTTTCACCGGTGTGTCTGTGTGTGGACACGGCGGTTATTACTGTCTCCGAGTGTTTCACCGGTGTGTCTGTGTGTGGACACGGCGGTTATTACTGTCTCCGAGTGTTTCACCGGTGTGTCTGTGTGTGGACACGGCGGTTATTACTGTCTCCGAGTGTTTCACCGGTGTGTCTGTGTGTGGACACGGCGGTTATTACTGTCTCCGAGTGTTTCACCGGTGTGTCTGTGTGTGGACACGGCGGTTATTACTGTCTCCGAGTGTTTCACCGGTGTGTCTGTGTGTGGACACGGCGGTTATTACTGTCTCCGAGTGTTTCACCGGTATGTCTGTGTGTGGACACGGCGGTTATTACTGTCTCCGAGTGTTTCACCGGTGTGTCTGTGTGTGGACACGGCGGTTATTACTGTCTCCGAGTGTTTCACTGGTGTGTCTGTGTGTGGACACGGCGGTTATTACTGTCTCCGAGTGTTTCACTGGTGTGTCTGTATGTGTACAGCTGTGTTTGCACATGGTTATCCACACCTGGTCCAACACCCAGTGACCGGTCATCCCCTTTGGTCTGTTCACTTTTTCATCCCCACACCTCAGTTACCCCGCATTATGTAAAGATGCAGGCAGAAGATAACCATCTGCGGACACAACATACCGTCAGCAAAACGCTTGCCAAACCACCACCCCTGCTGCACCGCCATCTACAAGGTGCACCTCAGTTCCTGTTGCGGACTGCTCCAGCAGGGCACCCAGAATGACTACCGTTACCATCAGGAAGGGCAAAAGGGACCCTGGACAGGGACCCTTCATCGTCACTGTGTCTGAACCCTGGTTAGACCACACTCAGAGTATTGTGTTCAGTTCTGGTCTCCTCACTGCAGGAAGGATGTGGAAGCTCCAGAGAGGGTGCAGGGGGGTTTACCGAATGCTGCCCAGGTTCAAGAGCGAGTCTTATGAGAAGAGGCTGAGTGAACTAGGGCTTTTCTCTTTGGAGTGAAGGGGGATGAGAGGTGACTTGGTGGAGGGGTCCAAGATGATAAGAGGCATAGCTGGAGTAGATAGCTAAAGAGTTTTCCCAGGGCAGAAATTTCTGATGTGAGGGAGTATAATTTTAAGGTGATTGGAGGAAAGTTTGGGGGAGGGGGTATATCTGAAGTAAGTTTTTTTTCCACAGGGAGTGGTGGGTGTGTGGAATGGACTGCTGGGATGGCAATAGAGGTAGGTACATTAGGGACATTTGAGACACTCTTAGGTAAACGCATGGTTGAAAAAACAATGTAGGATTACGTGGGAGGGAACGTTTAGATTGATCTTGGAGTAGGTTCAGTGCTCAGGACAATCTCCTCTGCGCCCCGTCTGAATCTTGACCACTCCTATAATGAAGTGACCAGAACAGAGCATAATACTCAGTGTTCCAAGTGTGGATTTGTTTTTTATTGTTGAACTTCAGCATATTCAGTGACACCAAGCACTTTGTGTCTCTGCAAATGCGGAAGTGTGTATTCAGAAATTATTAGCTGTAGGCGTTGAGATCCTGTTGTGGTGAAGGGGAACGGTGAGACACATGAGAAACTCTACAAACAGAAACTCAAAGTTCAAAGTAAATTTATTATCAAAATACATATATGTCAGATTCAATTTCTTGCAGGCTTCTCTGTTAAACCAAGAGCCAGAATACAATCAATGAGAGACTGCATCCAACAGGATGGACAAATAACCGGTGTGCAAAAGACAACAAACTGCAAATACAAAAGGAAAAATATGAATAATAATAATAAATAAGCAATAAGTATTGAGAGCATGAGATGAAGAGACCTCGAAAGTGAGTCTATAGGTTGTGGAACAGTAGAGTGATGGGTGAGTGAAGTTATCCCCTCTGGTCCAAGAGCCTGATGACTGAGGGGTAATAACCTGGTGGTGTGAGTCCAGAGGCTCCTGTACCTCCTCCCTGATGGCAGCAGCAAGTAGAGAGCATGATCTTGATGATGATGGTGGATAGTGAGAAGATGGTGGGTGCTGATTTCCTGCGACAGTGCTCTGTGTAGATGTGCTCAATGCTAGAGAGGGCTTTACCCCTAATCAATTGGGCCGTATCTACTCACTTACGTAGGATTTTTCATTCAAGGACATTGGCCTTCACGCAGCCAGTCAATATGCACTCCATCCCACATCTACAGACGTTTGTCAGAGTTTTAGATGTCACGCAGAACCTCCGCAAACTTCTAAGGAGGTAGATTTGCTGCCGTGCTTTCTTCAGAATTACACTTGCGTGCTGGGCCTAGAACAGTCCCTCTGAAATAATAACACCAAGTCGCTGACCCTTTGAACCTCTGATCCTCTGGGGACGGGCTCATGGAGCTCCTGCTTCCTCTTCCTGAAGTCAATAATCATCTCCTTGGTCTTGCTGACATTGAGAGTTTGTGATCATGACACCACTCAGCCAGATTTTCAATCTCCGTCCTGTACGCTGATTTGTCACCACCTTTGATTTGGCCAACAAGAGTGGTGTCACCAGCAAAATTAATTATGACATTGGAACTGCGCTTAGCCTCACAGTCACAAGTGTAAAGTGAGTAGAGCAGGGGGCTAAGCACATAGGTAGGTGCACCTACCCTGACGGAGGTTGTGGAGAAGTTGTTGCCAGTCCAAACTGAGGTCTCCAAGTGAGGATGCAGTTGCACAAACAGGTATTGAGGCTAAGTTCTTGAAGGGATGATGGTATGGAATGCCGAGCTGTTGTCAGTGAAAAGCATCCTGATGTATGTATTGTTGCAGTCCAGATGTTCCAGGGTTGTGAGGAGATCCAGTGGCTTTCTGGAAACAAGAGATTTTGACCATGAAATTGTTCAGTGACTAACAAAATCAAAGCAGCCGGGTTGGTGGTAGAAAATTTGTTCATTTTAGTAGTCAAACTCTAAGCTGGTAAGTTAATAATGAGAATCCACTGAGGTCTTCAGCACTACTGACATAGGGTCAATACAACGTGGAAACGGGCCCTTCATCCCAGATGGTCCATGCGAACCAAGATGCCCCACACAAGCTAATTCCATGTCCCAGTGTTTGGCTGCAAACCTTCTAAACCAGTGGCTCCCAACTTGGAGTCCATGGACTCCTCAGTTAATGGTAGGGGTCCCTGGTATGAAAAAGCTTGGGTACCCCGCTCTAAAATTTTCCTGTCCAGGTAGCTATCTAAGTATCTCTTAAATGTTGTCATTGTATCAGTCTCAACCACTTCCTCTGGCAGCTCGTTCTGTATGGAGCCTATCTTTAATAGGGCATAGAACACTACCCTGCAGCACAGAGGCTCCGGACGTAATTATGTGCTGATCTTGTAACCAGCTCTAAGATCAGTCTAACCCTTCCTCTCACATAGCCCTCCACTTCTCTTTCATTCATGATTCTAACCCAGAGTCTCTTAAATATCCGTAGTTCATCTGCCTCTACCGCCACCCCTGGCAACGTGTCCTACACACCCACCACTCTGTGTACATATTAAAAAGATCCATCTCTGACACCGCCCATGCCCACACTCTCTCCAATCTCCTAAAAATGATGCCCTCTCGTATTAGCTGTTTCCATCCTGGGAAGAAGTCTCTGGCTGTCCTCTCAATCTACGCCTGTTACTGTCACGTACACCTCTGTCAAGTCACCTCTCATCCTTCTCTCCAAAGAGAAAAGATCTTGCTCATCAACCTATCCTAATAAGACAGGCTCTGTAATCCAGGCAACATCCCAGTAAATCTCCTTATGTAATTTTTAAAAAGTTCCTGTTGAATCCTCCCCTCCCCCCTCACCTTAAACCTGTGCCTTCTAGTTTAATTTTATTTAGAAATATAGTGCAAAACAGCCTTTCTGGCCCAACGAGCTGCACCGCCCAGCTACCCATTGATTAAACCCTAGCCTAATCACGGGACAGCTTACAATGACCAATTAATCTACCAACCAGTACATCTTTGGAATGTGGGAGGAAACCAGAGCACCTGGAGAAATCTCACATGTTCACAGGGGGGGATGTATAAATTTCTCAGACATCAGAATTAAACTCTGAATGCCAATGTCCTGAGTTGTAATAGTGTCACGCAAACTGCTGTACCACCGTGGTGCCCTATGTTTTTGATTCCCCAACCCTGGGGTAGACCATGGTTCTTCCTGAACGCTAACCATCTTCTGTTTAATCTGCAGGTCTTTGGGTTCGTTGGAGTTGGCCTGTACGCCGTGGACACGTATGTAATATACAAACTCATAACATTCAACCAAAGCAAGAATCCCAGCAGATAACCTGATGGTCTCGGGTCTCCGGAACCTCCTCCAGCCCTGCTCCTGATGGATCTTCAGATTGTGCCTCAGCTCTTTATTTTGCATTTCTCAAGCGAGCCATGCCTTCCTCTGGACCTGCCTTGACAGGGAGTTCGAGGTGCTCAGGGAATGTTGACTTTAAGATGAGCTACCTTCATCCAGAGATTAATTCTCCCGTTGATCTTTGTCAGTGTAACATTCCTAGTTTGTAAAATACCTGCGATGACCTTGCATATTAAATTGCAAAGCCTTGACGGCACTTAAACAGACTTGGCAGGTTCATACTGGCAGTTAATGTCATCACCCCCCCCCCCCCCCCCCCCGCCCAGTCTGCATTCCTCCTCTCTCTGGAGTCCTCACCTCCTTCACCGTCACTTTGTCCAGCTACACATTAAGTGCCTCAGGGACATTCATCACAGCAAATACTTGCGGGAATGAGGGCGGCGAGGTAGCATTAGTGGTTAGTGTGATCACTTTTACAGCGCTGGCAAACACCGATCACGGTTCAATTCCCATTGCTCTCCATAAGGACTTTGTACGCTCTCCGTGACCGCATGGATTTCCTCCGGGTGGCCAGGTTTCCTCCCACAGACCAAAGACGTACCAGTTAGGGTTGGTAAGCTGTGGACACGCTCTGTTGGTGCTGGAAGCATGATGACACTAGCGGGACAGCAGTGATACATTTCACTGCATGCTTTGATGTACATGGGGCAAGTAAAGCTAATCTATCTTTCCATATTCTCATTGCATGAATGAGTTTCCACCAGATTTAAAGATCAAGATTAAAGATTAGTTTGATTTGTCAACTACAGTGAAATGCGTAGTCTCATTTTGCATCAAATCAAGTCAGCGAGAATTGTCTGGCAGCTTCTGACGCCATGTCAGACATCGACGTAATCCTAGTCGTGTCCACTTGATGCTCTGGTCCTGCGCACTTCCCCCACCCCCCCACAGTGGAAACCTTTCTCCACATCGGGTTCCCCACCTGGGGTCCACACACTCCGTGCATAATGGTACTGGTCCATGGCAGATCAGGCAGCATCGATGGAGGGAATGAAGAGTCAACATTTCAGGCCAAGACCCTCCACCAGAACATCGACTGTTTATTCCTCTCCATAGAAGCTGCTTGACCTGCTGAGTTCTTCCACTATTCTGTGTGTCCTGATGAAGGGTCTCAACCTGAGTTTATTCCCCTCAGTAGATGCTGCCTGACCTGCTGAGTTCCTCCTACATTTTGTGCATGTTGCTCGGGATCCCCAGCATCTGCAGAATCTTCTGTGTCTCTGTATCTACAAAGACTCCACACTTGTCTTCATGAGCCTCCTATAGATAGTAAGACCAAGGAGACCCTGGAAGCACACATACTACAGGAGGACACATGGTACATGAAGGGACAGATCAAGCGTCTTGCTCAGTGAATTGAACGCCTGGCTAAAGGAGCCAAGTCAGATATTTGCAAGCACTGCCCTACTGAGCTGGTCAGCATTTATGCACCCAGCCACATCTGCACTGATCAGCACAAACCAACGCTGTTTACAGAAACAGAATCACTGATGTGAAATTTGCTGTTTTGCAGCAGTAGTACAGTGTGTAAAAAAAATTACTATAAATTACAATAAGGAGTGTAGATAAAAATACATTAAGCAAGTAGTGTAAAAAGAGAGGGGAAATGTAGCGAGCTAGTGTTCATGTTCATTGTCCATTCAGAAATCTGATGGCGGAGGGGAAGAAGTTGTTCCTGAAGCACTAAGTGTGCACTTTCATGCTCCTGTACCTCCCCCTCGATGGTAGCGTTGAGAAGAGGGCCTGTTCTGGGTGAAGGAAATCCTTAATGATGGGCACTGCTGTTCTGAGGCACCACCTTTTGAAGATGTCCTGGATTCTGGGGAGGCCAGTGCCCATGATGGAGCTGGCTGAGTTTACAACTTCCCGCAGCTTTTTTCCCATCCCTTGTGCAGTGGCCCCTACACGCCAGACAGTGATGCAACCTGCTGGAATGCTCTCCATGGTACATATAGAAATTTGCTAAAGTCTTTGGAGTCACACAAATTCCCTCAACTGCTTCAGAGAGGCTGCAGACAAGATTTTCCAAGATGCTGCCTGGTTGAGAGGGCATGTCTAATGAGAGCTAAGGCTCTGAAAGAAGATGAGGTGTGGCTTGACAGGGGTGTGAAAGATAAGATGCATAGATAGAGAGAACAGGGACCTTTCCCCAGCATGGAAATGGCTGACGTGAGAGTGCCGAACTTTAAGCTGTTGGGAGGAAAACAAAGGTGGTGGGAATGACAAAAGTAGTTTTTCTTTTCACAGAGTGGCGGGTGTGTGGAACACCCTGCCAGGGGTGGGGGTGGAGGCAGATACATTTGGGACATTGAAGAGACTCTTAGACAGACACATGAATGAAAGAACAATGGAGGACTATGTGGGAAAGAGGGCGAGATTCATCTTGGAAAGTCAGCACAACTTCGTGGGCCAAAGGGCCTGTACTGTTCTATGTTCTACATTGTTAAAATGCAATGCAATTCTTTGTTTGCACACTTCAGTTGTACTACAACAAAAGTAGGAAATATTACTCAGCGTGTAATCAAAGGCCGGTGTTGGGAAGAGCCCAGGACCCGTCCTCACGACAGCCCACATTCTGACATCTGGCATATTTCTAGGAGAGCATTCCGACTGGCTGTATCACCGTCTGATGTGGAGGTGCCCGTGTACAGGATCGGAAAACGCTGCAGAGGGTTGTGGACTCAGCTGCTCCACCACTGGCACTAACCTCCACAGCATCGAGGACATCTCCAAAAGGCCATGACTCAAGAAGGTGGCATCTATTATTAAGGACCCTCACTAGCTGGGACATTCAGATTTATTTATCACATGTGCATCGAAATGTATCATTTGCATTAACAACCAGCACACCGAAGGTTATGTGCTGGGGGCAAGACTGACTCAGCACGCCCACAATGTTCAGCTGAACAACAGGAGCAACAAAACAAGTCAGAAACACAGATAGGCCGCCAACCCCAGGTCATGCTGCCTACAGGCCTTGGCCCGAGACTCACAGACTTCATGCCTCTGACCTTCGACCTTTGGGCCTCTCCCTCCAGACTCACCATCGGGGAGGAGGTACGGGAGCCTGGAAAACACACTCAATGATTTAGGAACAGTTTCTTCCCCTGCACCATCAGAATCAAGTTTAATATGTCTGGCATATGTGGTGAAAGTTGTCTTGCAGCAGCAGTACATTGCAATACGTAATAATAAAAACTATAAATTACAATGTGTGTGTCTGTGTGTATATAAATGAAAATTAAATTAATAGTGCAAAAAGAGAAGGAAAAGTACAAAGGTTATGTTCATGGGTTCATTGTCCATTCAAGAATCTGATTTCAGACAGGAGGAAACTGAAATGTTGAGTGTGTGTGTCTTCAGGCTCCTGTATCAGATTTCTGAACGGTCCACAAAGTCATAAACAGTACCTCATTATTCCTATTTATTCTTTATTTTTATAATATTGTTACACCTTTGCAGCATACTGCTGCCGCCAAGCATCGAACTTCACAACGTACCAGTGACAGATAATAACCATGATTCTGATCCGTTCAGTAAGGTTTTCCTGCCTTTATATACGGAAACAACTCTAATCCAGGCACAAATTACGTGGCTTTTGCTCACCAAAGCCTTCATTCCAAGAGAAGATGTGGGGATAAACTTTGTTCAAAGTAAATTTGTAATCGAAGTATGTATACATCACCATGTGTACGTTACAGCCACTTAGCGGTTAGTGTGGTGCTATTTCAGCTCGGGGCATCGTAGTTCAGAGATTAATTCTGGTGCCATCTGTAAGTCGTCTGTACGTCCTTACAGTGGAATGCGTGAGTTTCCTCTGGGTGCTCCGGTTTCCTCCCACAGTCCAACATCGTACCAGTTGGCAGGCTAATTGGTCATTGTAAATTGTCCTGTGATTACGCTCGGGTTAAATAGGTGGGACTCGTTAGACTGGAAGGTCATGTTCAGTGCTGACTTTCTAAATGAATACTAAGTATACTACCTTGAGATTCATTGCCTTCCAGGCATTCACAGAGAGTACAACAGAATCAATGAAAAACTACACACAAACAAAGACAAACAACCAATGTACAAAAGGGCACAAACTGCGCAAGTAGATAGATGCTAAAACCAAGAGCCCTTGAAAGTGAGTCTGTAGGTTGTGGGATCAGTTCAGTGCTATGGTGAGTGAAGCTATCCATACTGTTCAGGAGCCTGATTCAGGATTAAATGTCAGCAGTTACAATATAGGATTTAATCTGTGCAAAATGCCTGATGCAGGGCTCCTTTTGGTGGAAGTAGTTGTAAAATTTCATATTATGGCATTCCTTTTCCTATATAGCTTCCTTGGCCTTATTAGTGTCTTCATTTACATGTTAACCATTCATGACGGTCGATCCAAAGACCATGTTGATGGATGCTGCTTTCCTGTGACAATGCTCCATGTAGGTGTGCTCAATGGTGTGATGGACTGAGCCATATCCACCACTTCTTGTAGGCTTTTCTGTTCAAGGGCACTTATTTCCATAAAAGGCCATGATACCACACATCTATAGATGTTTGTCACAGTTTTAGATGAATCTTTGCAAACTCGATAGAAAGTAGAGGCTCTGCCGTGTTTTCTTCATAATGACACTTACGTGCTGGGTCCAGGACAGATCCTCTGAAATAATAACACCGAGGAATTTAAAGTTGCCGACCCTCTCCACTTCTGATCCTCCATTGAGGACTGGTTCATGGACCTCTAGTTTCCTCCTCCTGAAGTCAACGATCAGCTCCTTGGTCTCGCTGACATTGAGTGAGAGGTTGTGATGTGATGCTACTCAGCCAGATTTTCAATCTCCCTCCTGTATGCTGATTCATCACCGGCTTTCAATTGGCCCACAACAATGGTGTCACCAGCAAAATTAAGTATGGCATTGGAGCTGTGCTTTGTCTGTGAACTGTGAAGTGAGTAGAGCAGGGGACTAAGCACACAACCTTGTGATGCACCTGTGCTGATGAAAACTGTGGAGGAGACATTGCTGCCAATCCAAACTGACTGGGGTCTGCAAGTGAGAAAACTGGGGATCTAATTGCACAAGGAGATATTGAGGACTAGATCTTGAAGCTTATTGATTAGTTTTGAGGGGAAGATGGTATTAAATTCCAAACTGGAGTCAATGAAGAGCATCCTGATATATGGATCTTCGTGTCCAGATGTTCCAGGGTTGTGTGAAGAGCCAATGACATGGCATCTGTTGCTGGGACGGTAGGCACATTGGAGTGGATCCAAGTCACAGACAGGAGGTGATATGTTTCATCATCATCGTTTCAAGGCATTTCATCACAGTGGATCTTGAAGGGTAGGTTTTCCACACATAGGATGGTGGGTATTTGGAACAAGCTGACAGGAGAAGTGGTAGAGGTGGGTAGAATTACAATGTTTAAAACCTTCTCAAACTGGTACATGATAGGAAAGATTTAGAGCAGTGTTTCCCAACCTTTATAGCAAAACACCCCCTCAAAGCACTTTGATACCTGCCAACGCCCACCCAAAGCACCTTCATACTTGCCAACACCCACCTTAGGCACAATATACTTTCTGGTGATCTCATGGTGTAAAAACATGTCTACTATATGCGAAGATGAGAAACATAGAAACATAGAAAATAGGTGCAGGAGTAGGCCATTCGGCCCTTCAAACCTGCACCGCCATTCAGTAAAATCATGGCTGATCATCCAACTCAGAACCCTGTACCTGCCTCCTCTCCATACCCCCGGTCCCTTTAGCCACAAGAGCCATATCTAACTTCCTCTTAAATATAGCCAATGAACTGGCCTCAATTGTTTTCTGTGGCAGAGAATTCCACAGATTCACCACTCTCTGTGTGAAGAAGTTTCTCCTCACCTCTGTCCTAAAAGGTTTCCCCTTTATCCTTAAACTGTGACCCCTCATTCTGGACTTCCCCAACATCGGGAACAATCTTCCTACATCTAGCCTGTCCAATCCCTTTAGAATTTTATACGTTTCAATAAGATACCCCCTCAATCTTCTAAATTCCAGCGAGTATAAGCCCAGTTGATCCAGTCTTTCTTCATATGAAAGTCCTGCCATCACAGGAATCAATCTGGTGAACCTTCTTTGTACTCCCTCTATGGCAAGAATGTCTTTCCTTAGATTAGGGGACCAAAACTGCACACAATACTCTAGGTGTGGTCTCACCAAGGCCTTGTACAACTGCAGTAGAACCTCCCTGCTCCTGTACTCAAATCCTTTTGCTATGAATGCCAACATACCATTTGCCTTTTTCACCGCCTGCTGTACCTGCATACCCGCCTTCAATGACTGGTGTACAATGACACCCAGGTCTCGTTGCACCTCCCCTTTTCCTAATCGGCCACCGTTCAGATAATAATCTGTTTTGCTGCTCTTGTCACCAAAGTGGATAACCTCATGTTTATCCACATTAAATTGCACCTGCCATGAATTTGCCCACTCACCTAACCTATCCAAGTCACCCTGCATCCTCTTAGCATCCTCCTCACAGCTAACACCGCCGCCCAGCTTCGTGCCATCCGCAGACTTGGAGATGCTGCATTTAATTCCCTCGTCTAAATCATTAATATATATTGTAAATAACTGGGGTCCCAGCACTGAGCCTTGCTGTACCCCACCAGTCACTGCCTGCCATTCTGAGAAGGTCCCGTTCACTCCCACTCTTTGCTTCCTGTCTGCCAACCAATTCTCTATCCACATTAATACCATACCCCCAATACCGTGTGCTTTAAGTTTGCACACTAATCTCCTGTGTGGGACCTTGTCAAAAGCCTTTTGAAAATCCAAATATACCACATCCACTGGTTCTCCCCTATCCACTCTACTAGTTATATCCTCAAAAAATTCTATAAGGTTCGTCAGACATGATTTTCCTTTCACAAATCCATGCTGACTTGTCAGATGATTTCACCATTGTCCAAATGTGCCGTTATCACACCTTTGATAACTGACTCTAGCATTTTCCCCACCATCGATGTCAGGCTAACCGGTCTATAATTCCCCAGTTTCTCTCTCCCTCCTTTTTTGAAAAGTGGGCTTACATTAGCTACACTCCAATCCTCAGGAACTAATCCAGAATCTAAAGAGTTTTGAAAAATTATCACTAATGCATCCACTATTTCTTGGGCTACTTCCTTAAGCACTCTGGGATGCAGACCATCTGGCCCTGGGGATTTATCTGCCTTTAATCCCTTTAATTTACCTAACACCACTTCCCTACTAACATGTACTTCCCTCAGTTCCTCCATCTCACTAGACCCTCGGTCCCCTACTATTTTCAGAAAATTATTTATGTCCTGCTTGGTAAAGACAGAACCAAAGTAACTATTCAATTGGTCTGCCATGTCCTTGTTCCCCATGATTAATTGACCTGTTTCTGACTGTAAGGGACCTACATTTGTCTTAACCAATCTTTTTCTTTTCACATATCTATAAAGAAGAAGAATGATTCTGCTCTAAATTGTTATTTGTTTTTAAACCTAGCTTACACAGTTCCTGTGTGCTATACAGCAGCTTCAGTATCAATGTGATCCTTCTGCTTGATGGATTTTAGCAAGAGTTGAAATATCTGGTTCAAATTGTGACAGCAAAAGCCTCACATGTAACAACGTCCAAGCAGTTTCTGTTTTTTGTGACTATGTGGTTCTCTGCACTGAAGCCTCTTTCAACAAGGTAGGAGGATGGAAATGCAATGAAGAGCAGTTTGGATCTTCTCCAAAGACCAGGAAACTTCATATGACAATGTAGCAACATACCATAAAAGCTGACATATTCAAAAAACATTTTTGCTTCTTCATCATTCTGAATTTTGAGTATTTCTTCTTACAAGCTCTCTTCCTGGTTCTTCCACCTTGCAAAGAAATTAGTTAATTATCCAGTCTGGAATTTCCAGATCATTCACATCCTGAAAATCCTTCTTCAGTGACTGTAGGTGTAAGCAGTACTCTTGCAAATCACCATCTGTGAAAGAGAGTGCCGTACTTTCCATGCAGGGAAACTGTGACAACATTCTTCTCCCAATGTTTTACTTATATAATTCGAATTTTCAAATAAAAGTGGACACTGCAGTTTTTGCTTGGATTAAATTGAAATTCTCATCCTTCATTTTGGCTAGGTATGCCATATCTCCACGTAGAAGTTCAATCTTGTTTCACAAGCTCTTGTCGGCTTTGAGCAAAATTTCAACCACAGTTGAGCAAAGATCAAAGAAGCATTTTAAGCAGCAGCCTTTTGACAGCCAACGTACTTCAGTGTGAAGAAGCAAGCATTCAAACTCTTCGTTATCTTGGAAAGCTGGCAAAATACTCTGCTGTTTAATGGATGAGCTTTAATTTTGTTGATAGCAGATATTACAAGAGTCATGCTTGAAAAGTCACGTCACTGGCTGAGGTTTTTGGCTGCGAGATGTTGACAATGAATTACACAATGGATTGCAAGCAGACCTGGGATTTCTTTTATCATAAATGCTACTAAACCAGCATGGTGCTCCAACTGTTGCATGAGAAATCATGCTCTTAATCAGAATACTTTTTCCTCAATATACATTTTGAGCTTGTTGTAGATTGGTTCTCTGTTGATATTTGTTTTTAACTTTTACAAAAGAGAATCTCTTCATAAACTTCTCCATTTTTGATAAACCGTACATATGCCATTAGCAATGCCTCGTTGTCTCACACAGTTGACTCATCCAGTAGTATTCCAAATTCTGTTTTTTGGAGCTCTGTGCAGCTGATACTCAATGTCTTCACTCATTTCATCAATACAACGAGCTACAGAGTTATCACTCAGAGGAATTGATTTCAAAATTCTGGAATCCATTTTGAGAACTGCGGTGAGCACTTCTGATACAGCAGGCATTATTAATCTTCCACCAATTGTAGGAGATTTTCCACACTTTTCTATCATTTTGGAAATGTTTTAAGAAGCAATGAGACCACTGTCAAGGTAATTTTTAGCTTTCTTGGCAAATGACTCGTTTACAATGCTTTTCAAATGCTTCTTTCATCTTCTGGGACTGAGTAATGCCATACGTAGCCTTTTCAGGGTGTATTTTACTAAAGTGTTCCTGCAATCTTGATGGTTTCATGGCTTCATTATACAGTAACCATATAACAATTACAGCACGGAAACAGGCCATCTCGACCCTTCTAGTCCATGCCGAATGCTTATTCTCACCTATTCCCACCTACCTGCACTCAGCCCATAACCCTTCATTCCTTTCCTGTCCATATACCTATCCAATTTTACTTTAAATGACAATATCAAACCTGCCTCTACCACTTCTACTGGAAGCTCATTCCACACAGCTACCACTCTCTGAGTAAAGAAATTCCCCCTCGTGTTACCCTTAAACTTTTGCCCCCTAACTCTCAACTCATGTCCTCTAGTTTGAATCTCCCCTACTCTCAATGGAAAAAGCCTATCCACGTCAACTCTATCTATCCCCCTCATAATTTTAAATACTTCTATCAAGTCCCCCCTCAACCTTCTACACTCCAAAGAATAAAGACCTAACTTGTTCAACCTTTCCCTGTAACTTAGGTGCTGAAACCCAGGTAACATTCTAGTAAGTCGTCTCTGCACTCTCTCTGTTTTGTTGACATCTTTCCTGTAGGTACAGTATTACAAATAAGACACATGGGGCATGGCTGATCTGATGGGAATGGAATAAAACCGTACTCCAGGTGTGTAACATTGTATTGACTCACTTTCTGTAGTTTTTGTTTCTTTGTTGGATTAGAATTCAAGACTTCACCGCCTTCAGTCTCAGAGACTGTGCAGTATGGATTTATCCATCATTAAAGGGGCTAAATTCAAATTTTAAATTAATACAAACTGGGAACGCCTATAAGATGTTGACAACAGCAGCAAGTTGACAGGAATGGAATGATGGTAGTGGCACGCAAAGGAACGGCGAGGCAAAGATGAAGACGATCACAACAGCGAAAATTACGTTGACAAGGATTCAGACTGGAATCTGAATGTTAGTTGGGATACAGCTGGTGTTCAGCAAGTTCCCTTTATACTATTCCTGTGTGTGTATGTGTGTGCATGCGTGCGTGCGTGCGTGCGTGCGTGTGTGTGTGTGTGTGTGTGTGTGTTGCAATGGAGTTACAGGCGAGAATTTGATGAAAGGATTTGGTTGTTTTTAGTGGTAAAAATACTATGGGGCACACAGAGGAGTAATGGTTAGCACTATGCTTTACAGTACTAGCGACCTGGGTTCAATTTCCAATGCGGCCTGTAAGGAGTTTGCACATTCTCCCTGTGACTGTGTGGGTTTCCTCCCACAGCCCGAAGACGTACTGGTTAGTTGTTAATTGATCATTGTAAATTGTCCTGTAAGTAGGCTAGGATTAAATGAGGTGTCAGGGAGCAGGAGTGAGTGCCATTGCTATTACAAAGGAAAAAGTGCCAGGCAAATCAAAAGGTCTAAAGGTGGACGACTCACCTGGACCAGATGGACTACATCCCAGAGTCCTGAGAGAGGTTGCTGAAGAGATAATGGATGCATTGGTCATGATCTTTCAAGAATCACTTGATTCTGACATGGTCACAAATGACACTCCACTCTTTAAGAAAAGAGGAAAGGAAATTATATGCCAGTTACCTCTACCTCAGTGTTTGAGAAAGTGCTGGAGTCCATTTTTAAAGGATGAGGTTTGGAGACTAATGATAAAATAACTCAAAGTCAGCACAGTTTCTGTAACAGGAAATCTTGCCTGACAAATCTGTTAGAGTTTTTTGAGGAAGTAACAAGCAGGACTGAGGTAGGGGAAAAAGTCATAAATCAAAGATAGTGTGCAACAGAGATTATAGAAAGAACAGGCAAGAAATGAGGTTTAATCACAGCCAGTGGCATGAGTTACAGGGCAATAGAGGCATGGTGCAGTTAAAACAGAAAGCAACAAATACTGGACTGGAAGTGTTGTATTTGAATGCATGCAGCATAGGAAATAAAATGGACGATCTTGAAATTCAGCTACAGATTGGCAAGTATGATGTTGTGGCTGCCTCTGAAACTTGGCTAAAGGATGGCTGTCATTGGGAGTTGTATGTCTAAGGATATATGGTGTATCAGAAAGATAGATTAGTAGGCGGAGGGGGTGGTGTGGCTCTGTGTATAAGAAATAACATTAAATCATTGGAAAGAGATGACATTGGATTGGAAGGTGTAGAGTCTCTGTGGGTTGAGTTAAGAAATGGCAAGGGTAAAAGGACCCTAATGGCAGTTGTATACGGGCCTCCAAACAACAGTCAGGATGTGGATTACAAATCACAGCAGGAGGTAGAAAAGGCATGTCAAAAAGGCAATGCCATAATAATCGTTGGAGATTTTAACATGAAAGTGGATTGGGAAAACCAGGTCAGTACTGGACCGCAAGAGAGAATTTGTAGAATGTCTAAGGGATGGTTTTTAGAACAGTTTGTTGTTGAGCCCACTAGGGGATCGGATGTGCTGGATTGGGTGTTGTGCAATGATCCGAAGGTGATAAGAGAACTTAAGGTTAAGGAACCCTTAGGGAACAGTGATCACAATATGGTCAAGTTCACATTGAAATTTGAAAGGGAAAAATAAAATCTAACGAGTTGGTATTTCAGTGGAATAAAGGAAATTACAATGGCATGAGAAGGGAACTAACCAAAGTTGAACGGAAAGGGACACAGTGGGGTACCACAGGGCTCTGTATTGGGACCACAGCTCTTTACGATTTATGTCAATGATTTAGATGAGGGCATTGAAAACTATATCAGCAAGTTTGCTGATGATACTAAACTGGGTGGCAGTGTGACATGCGAAGAGGACGTTAGGAGAATACAGGGAGACTTGGATAGGCTGGGTGAGTGGGCAGATACTTGGCAGATGTCATTCAATGTGAATAAATGTGAAGTTATCCACTTTGGAAGCTGGAACAAGAGGGCAGAGTATTGTCTGAATGGTGTCGAGTTAGGTAAGGGAGAAATGCAAAGAGACCTAGGAGTCCTAGTTCACCAGTCAATGAAGGTGAATGAGCAAGTGCAACAGGCAGTGAAGAGGGCAAATGGAATGTTGGCCTTTATTACAAGGGGAATTGAATACAAGAGCAAGGATGTTCTTTTGCATTTGTACAGGGCCCTGGTGAGACCACACCTGGAATATTGTGTACAGTTTTGGTCTCCAGGTTTAAGGAAGGACATTCTGGCAATTGAGGAAGTGCAGCGTAGATTCACTAGGTTGATTCCTGGGATGGCAGGGCTGTCTTACGCAGAGAGATTGGAGAGATTGGGCTTGTACACGCTGGAATTGAGGAGATTGAGAGGGGATCTGATTGAAACGTTTAAGATAATTAAAGGATTTGATAGGATTGAGGCAGGAAATATGTTCCAGATGTTGGGAGAGTCCAGTACCAGAGGGCATGGATTGAGAATAAGATGTCAGTTATTTAAAATAGAGTTGAGGAAGAGCTTCTTCTCCCAGAGAGTTGTGGAGGTGTGGAATGCACTGCCTCGGAAGACGGTGGAGGCCAATTCTCTGGATGCTTTCAAGAAGGAGCTGGATAGATATCTGATGGATAGGGGAATCAAGGGATATGGAGACAAGGCAGGGACTGGATATTGATAGTGAATGATCAGCCATGATCTCAGAATGGCGGTGCAGACTCGAGGGGCCGAATGGTCTATTGTCTATTGACATATGAAGGAAGGACAGCAGAGCAGCAATGGCTGGAGTTTCTGTGAAAAATGAGGGAAGTACAAGACAGATATATTCCAAATAAGCAGAAATTTTCAAAGGGAAGTAGGACACCACAGTGGCTGACAAGTGAAGCCAGAGCCAAAATAAAAGCAAAAGAGAGGGCATACAAGGAAGCCAGAGCTAGTGGGAAGATAGAGGATTGGGAAGATTTTAAAAACTTGCAGAAGGAAACTAAGAAGGTCATTAGGAAGGAAAAAATGAATTATGAGAGGAAGCTGGCAACTAATATCAAAGAAGATACTAAAATCTTTTTTAAGAATTCAGTAAAAAGGGTAAAAGAGAGTCGAATAAGTAGAAATAGGACCAATACTAAATGACGCAGGAGATATTGTAACGAGCGATGTGGAGATGGCAGAGGAACCGAGTGCGTATTTTGCATCAGTCTTCACAGTGGAAGATGTCTGCAGTATACCAGGCATTCAAGAGTGTCAGGGAAGTGAAGAATGTGCAGTGAAAATTACAACTGAGGTGGTGCTCAGGAAGCTTAATGGTCTGAGGGTGGATAAACCTCCTGGACCTGATGGAATGCACCCTCGGGTTCTGAAGGAAGTAGCTGGAGAGATTGCGGAGGCATTAACAATGATCTTTCAAGAATCGATCATTGTACCAGATGAGTGGAAAATTGCAAATGTTACTCTACTATTTAAGAAGGATGGGAGACAGCAGAAAGGAAACTATAGACCTGTTAGCTTGACATCAGTGGTTGGGAAATTGTTGGAATCGATTGTTAGGGATGAGATTACAGAGTACCTGGAGGCACATGACAAGATAGGCCAAAGCCAGCATGGTTTCCTGAAAGGAAAGTCCTGCCTGACAAACCTACTGCAATTCTTTGAGGAAATTACAAGCAGGGTAGACAAAGGAGATGCAGTAGATGTGGTGTACTTTGATTTTCAGAAAACTTTTGACAAGATGCCGCGCATGAGGCTGCTTAGCAAGATAAGAGCCCATGGAATTACAGGGAAGTTACCAGCATGGGTGGAACATTGGCTGATCAACAGAAAACAGAGAGTGGGAATAAATGGATCCTATTCTGGCTGGCCGACGGTTACTAGTGGAGTTCCACAGGGGTCTGTGTTGGGACCGTTACTTTTTACGGTGTATGTCAATGATTTGGACTACTATATTAAGGAATTTATGGCTAAATTTACCAATAATACAAAGATAGGTGGAGGAGCAGGTAGTGTTGAGGAAACAGAGCCTTCAGAGAGACTTAGGTAGTTTAGGGGAATGGGCAAAGAAGTGGCAAATGAAATACAATGTTGGAAAGTATATGGTCATGCACTTGGTGGAAGAAATAAATGGGAAGACTATTATTTAGATGGGGAAACAATTCAAAATGCAGAGATGTAAAGAGACTTGGGAGTCCTTGTGCAGGATACCCTAAATGTTAACCTGCAGGTTGAGTTGGTGGTGAAGAAGGTGAATGCAATGTTGGCATTCATTTCTAGAGGTATAGAATATAAGAGCAGGGATGTGATGTTGAGGCTCTATAAGGCACTCGTGAGACCACACTTGGAGTATTGTGTGCAGTTTTGGGCTCCTTATTTTCAAAAGGATATACTGACATTGGAGAGGGTTCAGAGAAGATGCACGAGAATGATTCCAGGAATGAAAGGGTTACCATATGTGGAATGTCTGGCAGCTCTTGGGCTGTATTCCCTGGAGTTCAGGAGAATGAGGGGGGATCTCATAGAAACATTCCAAATGTTAAAAGGCCTGAACGGATTAGATATGGCAAAGTTATTTCCCATGGTAAGGGATTCTAGGAGAAGACGGCACGGCTTCAGGATTGAAGGATGTCCATTTAGAACTGTGATGCAGAGTAATTACTTTAGTCAGAGGGTGGTATATCTATGGAATTTGTTGCCACAAGCGGTTGTGGAGGCCAAGTCATTGGGTGTATTTAAGGTAGAGATAGATAGGTTCTTGATTAGCCAGGGCATCAAAGGGTATGGGGAGAAGGCAGGAGAATGGGGATGACTGGATGAAGTGAATTGAATGATTGAATGGTGGAGCAGACTCAATGGGCCGAATGGCCTACTTCTGCTCCTAAATCTTACGGTCTTATGGTCTTATGGTTGAACAAAGGAGAGGCAGTGGATGTCGCTTACTTGGATTTTCAGAAGGCATTTGATAAGGTGCCACACATGAGGTGCTTAACAAGATAAACTCCTACAGTGTTACAGGAAAGATGGAATAGAGGAATGGCTGGCAGGCAGGAGGCCACGAGTGGGAATAACTGGGTGATGATGGAATTCATGGCTTTGTGGCAAAGCTTGTGGGTGATATGAAGATTGTTGGAGGGGTAGGCAGTGCTGAGAAAGCAATGTGATTGCAGCAGGCAGAAGCTGATCCTTTCCTGATTGGTCAGGACATCAAAAGATATGGTGAGAAGGCAGCTGTATGGGGTTGAGTGGGATCCAGGATCTGTCATGATGGAATGGTGGAGCAGACTCAAAGGGCTGAATGGCCTAATTCTGCTCCTATGTCTTATGGTGGGTGATAATCGTCTGTCCATGGCCATGCTTATTCTTGGCAAATTTTTCTACAGAAGTGGTTTTCCATTGCCTTATCTGGGCAGTGTCTTTACAAGACGGGTGATCCCAGCCATTATCTTTACAAAACGGGTGATCCCAGCCATTATCTTTACAGAACGGGTGACCCCAGCCATTATCTTTACAGAACGGGTGACCCCAGCCATTATCTTTACAAGACGGGTGATCCCAGCCATTATCTTTACAAGACGGGTGATCCCAGCCATTATCTTTACAAGACGGGTGACCCCAGCCATTATCTTTACAAGACGGGTGATCCCAGCCATTATCTTTACAAGACGGGTGATCCCAGCCATTATCTTTACAAGACGGGTGATCCCAGCCATTATCTTTACAAGACGGGTGATCCCAGCCATTATCTTTACAAAATGGGTGACCCCAGCCATTATCTTTACAAGACGGGTGAACCCAGCCATTATCTTTACAAGACGGGTGACCCCAGCCATTATCAATATTTTTCAGAGATTGCCTGGTGTCAGTATTCACATAACCAGGACTTGTGATGTGCACAGGCTGCTCATACAGCCATCCACCACCCACTCCCATGGCTTCACATGACCCTGATCAGGGGGTGGGGAGTGAGCTACACTTTGCCCGGAGGGAGGGAGTGCCTTACACCTCATTTGGTAGAGACATATCTCCACTCCACCACCAGAACCAAGTAGAATCTAATCAAAAGGGTTCGGGGCCCTATACATATAATCCCTGAAGTGGAGTACAGGTTGGAATCAAAGTGAGAATTCTTTTAGAACATCGCACACTACCCTCACATTCTCCATTTGTTCTCCATTCCAATATTTCTGATCCTCACCTCTGAATCAGGATTATTACGGGTATAAATGCCCCACTCTGGGCATGATGAGTGGACCCACTGCACATGCTACAATAACACAATATTCCCTCCTATTACAAAGCAGGAAGACGTGAAAGAAACATTTTAAATTGCTTTTGACTGCAGAAACACTTGCAATACTTCATCAACACTGAGAATTGTGGTGGGCCGCAGGGAATTCTGATAGAACCACCTGTGATCTCTTGTTTTGGATTCTGGCAGATATCTTGGCCTGCTTGCTGGCTTCAGTAACTAGATGCAGAGAATAGCCCATCACCTGACTCCTTTACAATGTTCTACATTCCTTTTCTCCGTTAAGCATTTATCTGATACCTTTCTTTAAAGGGGCAGTGATTACATCGACTCCCCATTCCCACATACTGGTCGGTGGCCTCCTCTACTGCCCCCACGAGGCCACACTTGGGTTGGAGGAGCAACACCTCATAGTCTGTCAGGTAACCTCCAGACACTGATCTCTCTAACTTCTGGTAATTTCTTCCCCTTCTCATCTCTCTCTTTCTCCATCCTCCACTCTGGCTCCCACCTTACCCACAGAAGACCAACAGCACAATACAGGCCTTTTGGCCCACAATGCTGTGCTGGACATGTCCTTACCATAGAAATTACCTAGGGTTACCCATTGCCCTCTATTTTTCTGAGCTCCATATACCCGTCCTGGAATCTCTTAAAAGACCTTACTGTATCCGCCTCCACCACTGTCGCAGGCAGCCCATTCCACGCACTCACACTCTCCGCGTAAAGAAACTTACCCCTGATATCTCGTCTGTACCTACTTCCAAGCACCTTAAAACTGTACCCCTTCTCTTCTCACTTGCCTATCAGCTCTCCTGCAATATATTTTAATAAAAAACTATAAATAACAATGTCACTGGCCTTCCACTTGGCCTTAGATCACCTGGACGATAGTAATAGCTACGCCAGGCTGCTGTTTATTGATTACAGCTCAGTGTTCAACACAATCGTACCCACAGTTCTAATCAGCAAGCTCCAAAACCTGGGCCTCTGTAGCTCTCTCTCTCTGTTACCAGCTTCAGATATGGCCCAAGTGTGGAGTGAGAGACACTGAAGCGGGTCGATAGTTTACAGACTTTAATGTGAACAGAGTTAGAGGGAAAATAAACAATAAATGCTAGGCCAAACAGGGCCATTAACTAAAACTCTCAAATGGGAAACGAAGCCTACACTGCGGCGGAAAAGAACATCTAAACATTAAACGAATACCGCGAGTCTTCAGGGTCAGTTGACTCTGAAGTCCAATTTCTCCAGGAAGGCCGAAAGCACCAGGCAGCAAAGCATGGCTGTGCTCTGTCCAAGTCTCGACAAGCACCACGACAACAAGTATGGAATGAAATACTATCACGGTTAAATAATAATTAGCTGGCACGTGCAAATTCACAAGCACAATTGCCGTATCTACTGCTCTGCCGAATCCGTGGTTTTGACACTCTGCAACTGGATTCCTGACTCCCTCACCCGGGAGACCACAGTCAGTGTGGATCGGAAATAACATCTCCTCTTCTCTGACAATCAACGCAGGTACACCTTTAGCCCACCGCTCTACTCTCTCTACACCCACAACTGCGTGGCTTGGCACAGCTCAAACAGCATCTATAATTCTGCTGATGACACAATTGTTGGCAGAATTTCAGATGGTGAATAAAAAGAAAAAATGCAGTGAGATGCAGAGGCCAATTAATCCACCCAACCCACACGCCCTTCGGTTTGTGGCCTGTGACCATGTGGGTTTCCTCCTGAGGACATAGAGGAAACCCACAGAGTCGCAGAAGATCGCACAAACTCTACAGCAGCCAAGGTCAGGATCGAACCTGTGCCTCTCGAGCTCCATGCGAGGTGTGCCTCTGTGTTGTATTCAGAGTCGTGAAGGTCTGGTCAAAGTGAAACTGCACTGATAAAGATGGATCTGTCAAAAAGGCAACCAGGAAAAAGCTGGCGAGGAGACCCGTAGTGTACAGGTGAAAATCTGGCATCCTGGTGCGTGCAGATACAAACAAGCTGGATGAACTCAACAGGTCAGGCAGCATCTATTGAAAGGAGCAGTCAACGTTTCAGGCCGAGACCCAGTGCATGCAGGATGGCTGCTTCCCAAAAGACATCTGCTGTGAGCTGGCTTCAGGTAAAAGAACCATTGGCTCCCTGCAACTGTGCTGCCAAGATGCCCGCAAGTGGGGCATGAAGTGCTGGGCTTCAAGCTTAAAGTAAAATTTAGTATCAAAGTACATACATGTCACCACATACAACCCTGAGAGTCTTTTTCCTGCAGGCATACTTAGCAAACCTATAGAATGGTAACTGTAAACAGGATCAATGAACAACAAACTGTGCAAATGCAAATATAAATAAATAGCAATAAATAGCAAGTGTGAGATAACAATACCTCAGTCCTTAAAGTGAGACCATCGGTGGCGGGAACAGCAGAAATAGAATGAGTATAGTTATCCCTTTTTGTTCAAGAGCCTGATGGTTGAGGGGTAGTAACTGTTCTTGAACATAAAGTCCTGGGAGGAACTAGCAGCTGATCCTACTACGTGGAGAAGCACCCTGAAACAACACCTTAAGTTAGGCAAGGAAAAATTCCTGAAAGCAGCAGAATTCAAATGGGCCTGTAGAAAGGATCTCCAGCAGAACCAAGATCAATTATAGATGCAGCTGTTCCAACAGAGACTGACAGTCCCACATTGGCCTCATCAGCCTGAGACGGCGCTGCTCGAACAACATAGGTAGTTAAGATGGACGGGAGGGTCTCAAATGTCAATGGGTGCATGATGGTCAACAGGGAACTGGTGGCTTGGTTGTATGACTTTTTGAATTGTGTGAAATTTTCTGTCTGCACCTCTCACTGGCTCATATTTTATTTTAATGATCTATTATTTAGAAACACGCCATAGTAACAGGACCTTCTGGACCAACGAGCCCACACCACCCCATTACACCCATGCGACCAATTCAGTGACTAACCCATGCCGCCTCAGAATGTGGGAGGAAACCCGTGTGGTCATGGGAAGAACGTACAAACTCCTTACAGACAGCAGTGTGAATTGAACGTGAGTTGCTGGTGCTGTGATAACATTACACTAACTGCTACACTACTGTTCCACCAGTAAAGAAACCAATATAGTCAAAGACCCTTCCCTCCCTAGACATTCTCCCCACCTTTCCCTTACATCGGGCAGAAGATACAAAAGCCTGAAAGCACTAACTACCAGGGTCATGGACAGCTCTACCCCACTGTTATAAAACTATTAAATGATTCCCTAGTACAAGACAGACCCTTGACTTATCTATCTAACTCCATAAGACTATAAGATATAGCAACAGAATTAGGCTATTTGCCCATCGGGTCTGCTCTGCCATTCCATCATGGCTGATCCATTTCCTTCCCAATCGTCTGCCTTCTCCCTGTATCCCTTCATGCCCTAGCCAATCAAGAATCTAGCAACTTCTGCCTTAAATATATCCAATGACTTGGACTCCACAGCTACCTTTGACAACAAATTCCACAGATTCACTAATTTCTGGCTAAAGAAATTCCTTGTCACCTCCATTCTAAATTGACGTCCTTCTGTTCTGAGGCTCTGTCCTGTGGTCTTAGACTCTCCCACCAGAGGAAACATCCTCTCCACATCCACTCTATCGAGGCCTTTCAAAATTCAATAGGTTTCAAAGGGGTCGCTCCTCATTCTTCTGAATCAAATGTTCCTCATGTAACAAGCCATTCAATCTTGGATTAATTTTCATGAACCTCCTTTGATCCCTCTCCAGTTTCAGAACTTCCTTTCTACGATAAGGGGCCCAAAACCACTCACAATACTCGAACTGAGGCCTCACCAGTGTTTTATAAGGTCTCAACATTACACCCTTGCTTCTATATTCTAGTCCTCTCGAAATAAATGCTAACATCGCATTGTCCTTCCTCACCACCAACACAACCCACAAATTAACCTACAGGGAATGCTTCATGAAGACTTTCAAGACCCTCTGTGCCTCAGGTTTCTTGTATTTTCCCTCCATTTACAAAACAGTCAATCCTTTCATTTCTTCTATCAAAGTGCCTGACCATACATTTCCCGACACTATATTCCATCTGCCATTTCTTTGCCCATTCTCTTAATCTGTCTGTCCATCTTTAGCCTCTCTATTTCCTCAAAATTACTTGCCCCTCCATCCTTCTTCATATCGTCCACAAAGCCATGAATTCCATCATCTAAATTGTTGACATATAATGTAAAAAGAATTGGTCCCAACACAGAGCCCTGTGGAAAACCACTAGTCACCAGCAGCCAACCAGAGAAGGCTCTCTTTATTCTCTGTCTTTGCCACTGCTTTATCCATGCCAATATCGTTCCTGAAATACTATGGGCAATTTATCAAGCAGCCTCATGTACAGCACTTGTCAAAGGCCTTCTGAAAATCCAAGTACACAACATCAACCAATTCTCCTTTGTCTATCCTGCTTGTTATTTCTTCAAAGAATTCTAACAGATTTGTCAGGCAAGATTTTCCATTGAGGAAACTATGCTGACTTTAGCCTATTTTATTATGTGCCTCCAAGTACCCCAAAACCCCATCCCTAAGAATCAACTCCAACACCTTCCCAGCCACTGAGGTCAGACTAACGAGCCTATAACTTCCTTTCTTCTGCCTCTCTCCCTTCCTCTAGACTGGAGTGACATTTGCAATTTTCCAGTCTTCCAGAACCATTCCAGAATATAGTGATTCTTGAAAGATTATTACCAATGCCTCCACTATCTCTTCAGCCACTCAGAACCCTGGGGTGCACACCATCTGGTCCAGATGTCTTACCTACCTTCAGACCTTTCAGTTTCCCAAGAAACTTAAGTTCCCTAGTAATGGCAACTTCATACACTTCATGACCCTTGACACCTGGAGCTTCCAGAATACTGCTCGTGTCTTCCACAGTGAAGAGTGATGTAAAATGTTTATTTAGTTCAATCACAATTTCCTTGTCCCCCATTACTACCTCTCTGGCATCATTTTCCAGTAGTCCAATATTTACTCTCACCTCTCTTTTACACGTCATGTATCTGAAGAAACTTTTAGTATCCTCTTTAATATTATTGGCCAGCTTACTTTTGTATTCCATCTTTCCCTTCTTGATGACTTTTTAGTTGCCTTCTGCTGGTTTTTAAAAGCTTCCCAATCCTCTAATTTCCCACTAATATTTGCTCTATCATATGCCCTCTCTCTGGCTTTTATGTTGGCTTTGACTTGTCTTGTTAACCATGGTTGCGTCATCTTTCCTTAGAATACTTCTTCCTCTTTGGGATGTATTGTCAGGGTCCGGTCCGGTTCGTAATCCGCATTCCCGGTCTCGATCCGGTCTGGGTGCTCCAGACTCCGGGTCTTGCAGTTGTCCCTCCCGGCCCCTTTGAGCCTGTTAAGATCATCCTGGATCAAGCAGGCACACCTGTGGCCAATTCGGCTGCAGGTGTTTATAAGGGGCCGTGGGACGGAGACTGAGCAGGTGGTTGTTTTGTTCTGTATCCTGTTAGCTCTGAAGCTGGTTCATCTATTCCTTGTCTGCTCTGAAGTTGGTTTAACCTACTCTGCACCTGGTTCGTTTGCTCCGAATCCTGCTCTGTATCCTGCCTTTTGACTGTTCTGCAACCGGCTCTCTATTCTGCTCTGCAACCCACTCTGTACCTGTCTTACCTGGTTTGTCATGCTTTTCCTGCTCCTCTTGGGTGCGCTGGCTCTGCTGTCCCGCCTTATTTGTCTTGCCTGTGCTTTCGGTTGCCTTTACCAATGTACCTGGTGGATCACTGTAGTTCTGCTGCTCACCCTGGACCCAGCTTCCAATGGGTGGGTCTGGCTGGACTGCTCCTGCCCAGTGGGGGTTCTGCCCCCTCCTACCCATTGCCTCTGTTGGGCGGCTCTGGCCGGACTGCTGCTGCCCGGTGGAGGTTCTGTCCCTTCCACCTATTGCTCCCTAAGGGTTGTGCCCTGTACCTGCCAAGGTGTCTGTGACTGGCCCAGACCTCTGTGTTTTCTGCCTGGGAGGTGGCCCGGCCTGGGATCCCTGTGGCCTGCCATGAGGAATCTGCCTGCCCTGAAATCTGGGATCCTCCTGCCTGCCGGCCTTGTCTGAACTCTGGGATCCTCCTGCCTGCATTAACCCTTAAATGCCATGGCATCCCCATCCTGTCCTCCCCCTAGTACTTCAGTGTCTGTGTCCTGCGTTTGGGTCCATCCAGCCCCCATTCCTGACACGTATATACCCTGCACCTTCTAAATTGTCTTCAGAAATTCCAGTCATTGCTGCTCTGCCATCAACCCTGCCAGAATTCTTTTCCAATCAGTTCTGGTGAACTCCACTTTCATGCTCCTGAAATTCCCTTTAGTCCACTGTAATACTAATACATAGGACTTTTGCTTCTCCTTCTCTAATTTCAGGATGAGTTCAATCATATTATGATCAATTTCTCCTAAGGGTTCCTTTACCTTAAGCTCTCTAATCAATTCTGGTTCATTGCACAACACCCAATACAGAATAGCTAATCCCCTAATGGGCTCAACCACAAGCTGTTCTAAAAAGCCATCTCATAGGCACTCCAGAAAATACCCTCTTAGGATCGAGCACCAACCTGATTTTGAAGGCTTGTCATATGAAGGGTGTTTGATGGCTCTGGGCTTCTCACTGGAATTCATGGATGACCTCATTGAAATCTCTCCAATGTTGAAAGGCCTCAATAGAGTGGATGTGGGGAGGATGCTTCCCATAGCGGGAGAGTCTAAGACCAGAGGACACAGCTTCTGAATAGAGCAGTGTCCTTTTAAAGCTGAGATGAGGAGGAATTTCTTTAGCCAGAGCGTGGTGAGTCAGTGGAATTCTTTGCCACCGGTGGCTGTGGAGGCCAGATCATTGGGTATATTTAAGGCAGACGTTGATAGATTCTTTATTAGTCAAGGCATGAAGGGATTTGGGGAGAAGGTAGGAGATTGGGACTGAGAGGGAAAATTGATCAGCCATGACAAAATTGTGGAGCAGAATCAATGGGCCAAATGACTTAAGTCTGCTCCTACATCTTACTTATTTTAATGATCACCTGCCCAAAACCCATTAGATCACCCAAACGTATTCGGGAAATAAAATCTTTGTTGTCCAGTGTTATTATTTATTGGCTTCTTTGTTTATTATTGTCTTTTGCACACTGGTTAGTTGTCGTCTTTGTGTGTAGTTCTTCATTGATTCGATTGTGTTTCTTTGTATCTACTGGGAATGCCTGCAAAAAAATGAATCTCAGGGTAATATATGGAGACACATTCGGAGTTTGATTTAAAA
This sequence comes from Hypanus sabinus, assembly GCF_030144855.1. Taxonomy (NCBI): domain Eukaryota; kingdom Metazoa; phylum Chordata; class Chondrichthyes; order Myliobatiformes; family Dasyatidae; genus Hypanus; species Hypanus sabinus. Next base: position 78,431,895 of record NC_082722.1, read on the forward strand.
AAAATTTACTTTGAACTTTGACAAGCATTTCACTGTACTTTATAATTCAACATCAATTCCACTGCTCTGAAAAGATTAGAAGAAAATCAGGTGAGAAGTTACAGGAAATGGAACTTTAGAAACTGTGATGCATCATTAATCTAAGCTGCCCCTGGTGCTTTCAAACTGCTGGCCAGAGGGATTTAAGACCTAAACTGCATGCCCTGACCAAAAGTTAACCACAGGCTAGCTGAGTGGGGGTGTTAAATTCTTCATCTAACCTAGAATCTCCTTTACGAGGTCTATCAGCATTTTGAGCACAAACCAATGACAACTTCTGCCCTAGAGATATCATTCTGCATCAGTTTTTGTACAGTTTATTTTTAGATATGAATTTTGTATTTATTTCACTTCCTGGGGAGATTGAGACAAGAGAGGTTCCATCTCTCCCCATTATTTTAACCAATTTTTACAGGAGCACCATTGAGGGACCAGCTACATCACCGCCCGGTACAGGAATTGCGAGGGTTCTGACTGCAAGTCCCTACAAAGGATTGCGAGAACTGCTGAGAGAATCATTGTAGATCCTCTTTCACCTGTTAAAGAGATCTATCAGGAGCTCTGCGTATGCAGGGCCCTTGGCATTGTCAGTGATCCCTCCCATCCATCCAACAATCTCTTTGGCCCCGTACCACCAGGCAGGAGGTACCATAGCATTAGGACAACTGTTAGGATGGGAAACAGCTTCAGGTCACTGAACTCACTGCCACCACCCAGGCCCCATCACGTGAAGCGCCAGTCGCATTATACCGTTTACTGTTTAACCGGTTATAAATGCACCTATTTGTTAATTTACTATTACTTTGTGTTGTGTGAGAGTTGTATATACTGTGCTGTGTTGTGCATCTTGGTCCAGAGGAACATTATTTAATTTGGCGGTATACATGTGACATGTGAACTTGAAAGATACTGTATATAGCAATGTTAAGGCCAAACTTTTTCCACGACTTTAGGGCTTTGGTGTAGCCGATTTTTTTTTAGCAAACCTCTTATATATTTAATTTGGTTTCACAAAGCTGTCTGCAAAAAAAATGGTAATCATGAAATTTATTATTGCTGGCCAAGATCCCAGTGCAAAGCAATTAATGAAGTTTGCAAAGTCGTTGCTAACTCATTTGCGAGATATTACTGAATTGCAACGCGTTTCTGAAACTCTTTCCGAAGGTTTCTGCACAGCTCTCGCATCGATGAAATCCGGTTGAATTTTGACAAGTCAGTGGTGTGGCTGATTGCACCCAGTCCGCTTTTTTTTTAATTTCCTGTTTGCTGATACTTGTTCTCTCTCCAATCGTCCCATTGTCTCAAATCCTTAGATTGGACGATCCCTGGTCTCCGCACACTATTTCCGGTCTCCCGCTGCAGACCCACTTGTACATTTTTTAAAAAAGTGTCTTCGTTTCCCCAATTTCCTGCATTTAAGTTTCTTTCGCTCTCATTCACCTCCCCCACCCTCCCTCCGTCTCTGCCTTTCCCCGATCTACCCACACTCAGCGCCGCAATGAGTGACCGTGATTCGCCGGAGCCTCCCTCCCCGTCCCGGCCGGGACTGAGTGACTTGATCGCGGACAAAAGTTTCCCGACCTCTCGGAAGGGGCTGCTGTTGGCTGCTGAGGTGGTAAGTGATTGTAATCGCTAAAGGAAACGCCTATCTGCATTCTTGTCCCTTTTTACAATCGCTCCATGGCAATTTTCCGTGTAATTACGGAGTTACGTTATCACTCATTATCCTTCACCCACCGTGTCAAAAGAAAAAGCCGCTGTTTATCAGGAGAGTTCCTGTTTCCTTTGAAGACGGTACAAGCGATGTGTTGGTTGCACTTGGGGAATCTATAGTGAGATAGAGTCACAGAACACAGGAACCGGCCTTTCGGCCCATCCAATCCGTGCCTAACTATTAATCAGCCTAGTCCCATCTCCCTGCCTCTGGCCCGTGTACAGTACTTTCCAAACTTCTCTGAAATGTTGAAATTTAACTGAAATCCACCGCTTCTGCTGTCAGCTAGTTCCACATTCTCCACCTTCAGAGTGAAGAAGTTACCCCTCAGGTTCCACTTAAACACCTTTCACCCTTAACCCATGACCTCTTGTAGTCCCACCCAACCTTAGTGGAAAAACAACAACACACACAAAATGCTGGTAGAACACAGCAGGCCAGGCAGCATCTACAGGGAGAAGCCTGCTTGCATTTTCCAGCGTCTGTTGGTGGAGAGGATTTGTTGACGTCTGGTGTTGAAACCCAGCAGGGAAGCCTTTCGTAGTCGGACAGACAGCTGTGACCCTGGGGTCAGCAAGACCTCGCATTGTGAGTGTTCATCCTGTTGCTTCAGGTACTGTCCTTCATCATCTTTGTGTGCTACCTGGCATCGTCTGTGGTCTCCCTCATGACGGCCCCGCTGATCGAGTTCCTGCTGGCTATCTGCGTCTACTACGTGTATGTGACAAAGTTCATTGAGCGGTTCAGTGGCTTCCACTGTCCCCTGATGGTGAGTATCTTCATGGGCATTGGACGTTGGTTTATTATGGTTACATACAGAGCCTTTTCTCCTCTCCCATCAGATCCCTTCATCTCCAGCCCTTTACCTTCACCTCCCGGCTCCTGCCTCTCCCTCACCCACTTGGCTTCACCTAGCTTCTTCTAGCTTCTCTTCCTTCCTCTCTCCTGCCTTCTTATTCTGGCATCCTTCCCCTTCCTTTCCAGTCCTGATGAAGTCTCGGTCCTAAGCATCGACAGTTTATTCATTTCCATGGATGCTGCCTGACCTGCTGAGCTCCTTCAGCGTTCTCTGAATTTCCAGCATCTCTTGTTCATGTGAAAAACTTGTCTTGCATACTGTTCCTACACGTGAAATCATTACACCGTGCATTGGGCATAAGGAAAAACTATAACAATGCAGAATAAGACTACTGATAAAGTAGAGTGCTGTACCGTTCTATGTCATCCGCCGTCCACCTGCACCCCTTCTTGTCTGTCCAATACAGAGTCCATTCAGGTAGAACAAGGTAAAACAATAGCAGAATGAAGTGTTACAGTTACACAGAGAGAGATTAACAATTAACTTTATTTGTCACTTATACATCGAAACATACAGTGAAATGTGTCAATGACCAACACAGTCCAAGGAAGTACTGGGGGCAGCCCACAAGAGTCACCAAGCGGGGACAACATAGCACGCCCACAACTTACAAGCCCAAACCTGTATGTTTTAGGAATGTGGGAGGAAACCAGAGCACCCAGAGGAAACCCACGTGATCACAGGGTGGGTTACAGACACTGGCAGGACCTGAACCCTAATTACTGATGTTGTCCTAACCATTATGCTACTGTGCAGGTAGACAACGAGGTTCAAAGTCATAATGAGATAGATTGTGAGGTCAAGAATCCAACTTATCACACTGTTGCCTTTGGTATTTGTACATCAACTCTAGGTCTCTACCAAAGGAGGTGTGAGGCACTCCCTCCCTCCACTAGCCTGTACATCAACTGGTGGAGATAGGTCTCTACCAAAGGAGGTGTAAGGCACTCCCTCCCTCCACTAGCCTGTAGGTCACCCTTGGACAAGATGTAGTACCTGCTTAGCTCACACCCCCACCCTGATCAGGGTCAAAAAACTCCGTGGGAGCAGGTGGTGGATGGTCATAGGAGCAGCTGGTGCAGATCACATTAGTATAATGTTTCAGCATCAACCACTTGGGGTTCAATTCCCACCGCTGTCTGTTCTCTCTGCGACTGCGTGTGTTGTGTATTTAGTATTTCAGTAAAGGTAAAAGAATTATTTCTTTGGCCTGTCCCTTGTTTTGGGTGGCTGGTTTTTTCGCCTTTGCATAAGCAGTTCGCTGGCGGTAATAGAGACACTTAGCGTGTTTTTCAAAGAGAAAAGCGAACTGATAATTAGAATAGTGGCGAAGCTGTTGTAGGCCTAACAAGACAGGACTAAAAGTTGGCTCACAGTATAGTTCAGAGTTCACCGACTTTGGCTCAAAAGGCTTTGCTGTTGACTGGTGGGTGAACCTTTTGTAGTGGTTGAATAAAAAAATCACCAAAGTACACCTAATTAAATAAAGTAGGGATGATGCAGGATCAGGTGATGTGCTGTAGCTGCATGATGTGGGAGCTGGTGGACCCCACTGTGATTCCTGGTGACCACACCTGCAGCAAGTATTGGCTGCTCGAGGAACTCAGGCTCAAAGTTGCTGACCTGGAATCTGAGCTTCAAACACTGCGGCACATCAGGGAGGGGGAGAGTTCCCTGGATTCTCTGTTTCAGGAGGTAGTCACACCCATTAGATTAGCTGCCGCAAATTCGGTCTGTGATCAGGGACAAGAGGGTGTGACTGCGAGTGAGGCGGGTAGTGGGATCCAAGAGACAGTGCTGGAGCAGCCTCAGCCCTTTAGCTTGTCCAACAGGTCTGAGATTCTTGCTCCCTGTGTGGATGAGAATGGGGGCTGTAGGAAGGGTGAGCAATCTAACTGTTGCACCGTAGTTCGGGGAGCCATTCTAGAGGGGGGAGAGAAGAGACATGTTGTGGTAATTGGGGATAGTATGGTCAGTTCTCTGTCATGGGGATAGAGCATCCCGAAGGCTGTGTTGCCTGCCTGGTGCCCTGGGTTCAGGACATCTTATCTGACCTGCAGAGGCATTTACAGTGGGAGGAGAAAGACCCAGTTGGCATGACCCTGTGGGTACCAACGACATAGCTAGAATGAGGAAAGAGGTTCTGATGAGAGATTTTGAGTAGCTAGGGACTAAATTAAAAAGCAGTACCAAAAAGGTGGTAATCTCTGGATTACTACGAGTCATGTTCAAATTGGCATAGGGTCAAGAAGATTAGAGAGTTAAATGCGTGACTCATGGATTGGTGTGGGGGAAGTGGGTTGGAATTCATAGGAAATTGTCACCAGTATTGGGAAAGGAGGGAGCTGTACCAATGGGATGGGACCTGGATCCTGGCGAATTGGGTAACTAGGGCTGTGGATAGGGCTTTAAACTAAATAGCGGTGGTGGGGGTGGGGGTCAACAGATTGGAGCAGTATGGATAAAGTAAAAGAGAAAAGTGTGGATGAAGATAAAGTAAAAGTTAAGAGAAAAGTAAGGGTGGAGTGCAGAAAGGTCAAGTGCAAAAGAGACCAAGATTAGAAGATTTTAAAGACACAATGAGTGTAAGAGCACATGATCTGATTGCCCAGAGTAATCGAAACAAGGTCAGTGAACTTGTGGCACAGATCAGTTTATTAGCCATTACAGAACTGTGGTAGGAGTGGACTGGGAATTAAATTCCAAGGATATCAGGTAAAACAGCAGGATAGACGGGAAGGTAAGGGAGGGGGGGTGGTGCTTTTAATTAAAGATGAGATCAGCGTAATAATGAGAGACAATATAAGATCTAAGGAGCAGAATGTTGAATCCATCTGGGTCAAGATTAGGGAAGAATCACCGATGGGAGTTGTCCATTGGCCACCGAATCACATTACAGTGACACAGGCAATAAACAGAGAAATATCTGAGGCATGTGAGAATGGAACAGCAGTTATCATGGCACTTTAACTTGCACAGGGATTGGGTGAATGAAGGTGGTTGAGACAGTCTTGAGGATGACTTCATAGAATGCATCTGTGATAGCTTTCCTGAACAGCATGTTACCGGACCTACAAGGGAATGTGTTATTTTGGATCTGGTCCTGTGCAATAAGACAGGTCAAAATCAGCAATCTTGTAGTTAGGGATCCTCTTGGAAAGAGTGATCACAGTGAGTTTCTTATACAAATAGTTCAATCTAAAACCATTGCACAGAGACTACAATGGGATGAGGGAGGAGCTGGATAGGGTAGACTGGGAACGCAGGCTGGTGAAGAACTGTGGGAGACTTTCAAAGATTTTTCATGGTGCTCAACAGAAGTATATTCCAGTTAAAGGCAAGGACAGTGAGGGTGGGGAGATCCAGCCTTGGATAACTAGGGAAATAAAGGAAGGCATCAAACTAAAAGTTTGTGCATACGAAGTCACCAATAGTAATGGAAAACTGAAACATTGGGAAAACTTTAAAAGGCACCAGAAAACCACTAAGCAGCCAATAAAGGGAAGATTGATTATGAAAATAAACTAGCTCAAAAATATAAAATGGATAGTAGAAATTTTTTTAATTAAATAAAGCGGAGAAAAGTGGCCAAAGTGAATGTAGGTGCCTTGGAGGACGAGAAGGGGGAATTGATATTGGGTAATGAGGAAATGGCCGAGGCTTCGAATGACTATTTTGTGTTGGTGTTCATGGTGGAGGACATGTCTACCATGCCAAAGAGAGATGTTATGGATGTGATGGGAGGTGAGGACCTCAATACAATAGTTATCACTAAAGGGGTATTGCTGAGCAAACTTGTGGGCCTGAAGATAGACAAATCCCCTAGTCCTGATGGAATGCATCCCAGGGTACTGAAAGAAATGGCAGAAGTTATAGTAGAGTCTTTGGTGATAATTTAGCAAAATTCTCTGGATTCTGGGCGGGTCCCAGCGGATTGGAAGAAGGCAAATGTCATGTCACTGTTCAAGACAGGATGTAGGCAAAATGCAGGTAACTATAGGCTTACAGGAGGAAATCTGCAGATGCTGGAAATTCAAACAACAACACACACAAAATGCTGGTGGAACACAGCAGGCCAGGCAGCATCTATAGGGAGAAGCACTGTCGTCGTTTCGGGCTGAAACCCTTCGTCAGGACTTGAGGGGGGTCCAAGTGTTGTGAATCTAAATTTGCTGATGATACCAAATTGAGTGGAAAAAAAAATTGTGCAGAGGATATAGCGAGTCTGCAGTTAGATATAGATAGGTTAAGTGAGTGGGCAAGGGTCTGGTAGATGGAGTACAATGTTGGTCAATGCAAGGTCATCCACTTTGGAAGGAAAAATGAAAGCAGATTATTATTTAAATGATAAAAAATTGCAGCATGCTGCTGTGCAGAGGGATTTGGGAGTGCTTGTGGATGAATCACAAAAGGTTGGTTTGCAGGTGCAGCAGGCTATCAAGAAGGCAAATGGAATATTGGACTTCATTGCTAGAGGGATTGGGTTTAAGAGCAGGGAGGTTATGCTGCAACTGTACCCAGTCCTGGTGAGACTGCACCTGGAGTACTGCGTGCAGTTCTGGTCTCCTTACTTGAGGAAGGATATACTGGCTTTGGAGGTGGTGCAGAGGAGGTTCACCAGGTTGATTCCAGAGATGAGGGGGTTAGACCATGAGGAGAGATTGAGTCACTTGGGACTGTACTTGCTGAAATTCAGAAGGATGAGAAGAGATCTTATAGAGGCAAACTGTATAAAATTTTGAAAGGGATAGATAAGATATAGGCAGGAAAGTTGTTTTCACTAGTAGGTGAGACTGGAGCTAGGGGACGTAGCCTCAAGATTTGGAGGAGTAAATTGAAGATGGAGATGAGGAGAAACTGCTTTTCCCAGAGAGTGGTGAATCTGTGGAATTCTCTGCCCAATGAAGCAGTGGAGGTTACCTCAGTAAATATATTTAAGACAAGGTTGGATAGATTTTTGCACAGTAGGGGAATTAAGGGTTATGGGGAAAAGGCAGGTAGGTGGAGATGAGTCCATGGTCAGATTAGCCATGATCTTACTGAATGGAGGAGCAGGCTCAATGGGCCAGATGGCCGACTCCTGCTCCTATTTCTTACTTCTTATGTAATATGGTAAATATATTGTTTGATTAAGCATTCTTGTTCATTACGGGTTCTGTGTACAGTTACATGAACTGCATTCATTGTCAAACGAGCACGTGATACGGGCATGCCTCACTGAAAGTAAACACAAAGTCGGTCCCACATTTTCCAGTGTCTTCCTTTGAATTAGTTTAATGTTTTGAAGATACAAAACGTAACGGTGTGGGTTTCCTCCCACCGTTCAAAGACGGTTGTAAGTTGTGGATGTGCTATGTTGGTGTTGGAAGTGTGGTAACACCTGCGGGCTGCCCCTTGCCCAGCATGTTGTTGGACTGTGTCGATACAAACAACACATTGTACTCTGTTTCGATGCACATACATCAAATAAAGCTAATTTAAATCTCACTTTTAGTTATGTATTGGAACTGCAATTCCTTTTAATACAATTTATTTTGATCCAAACCCCCCCCCCCCCCCCGACAGGATTTCATCCGCTGTATCACTGCTGCCATCATTTACTTTGCCATCTCCATTTACGCCGTTACTAAAAGCAACTCAGCTTCGAAAGCAGCCGGGGTGAGTAACATTACGCGGTCATAACACAGACCGATGTCATCGTCATTCAGTGTGTCAGCTCTCGGTAATGCTGGTCCTGTCCTCCTCTTGGCTCCTCCCCCTCCTGCTCGCTTCACCTCATCTCCCGAGTCCATCGTTTCTTCCATCTCCCTCCTCCATTTCCCCCTCCTCCCACATTCCTCATCCATCTCCCCTCCTCTCTCCAAACATCTCACTCCTCCTACCTCTATGTTGCCCTTCAATCTCCCCTTCTCTCCACCCCTCCCCCACCTTCCTCCTCACCCTGTCCTCTCCTACCTGCCATTTACCTCTTCATCTCCCCTCCACCCCTACCTCCCCTTCCTATTCTCACCTTTTGCCTCTTTCCAATCTCACCTCTATCCTCTTCTTTCTACTTCCCTTCTGGCCCTCATCTTCCCCTACCTTCACTCCACTCCTCGTTCTCTCCTCCTCCCTCCTCCATCTCCCACTCTATACTCCCTCCTCCCATATCTCCCCAATCTCCCTGCTCTTCTTCTACCCCACTCCAAATGCCCTACTCCATATCTCCCTCCTCTCCTAACCCCACTTCATATACCCTCCTCTCATATCACCCTTTCCCCTCCTACCCCCCTTTGCTTCTCCAACTTACTTTCCACTACCACCTGCCAATTGCTACCCTCACTTTTACCTCCTCCTGCCCCCACCACCTTCCTCCAATGGCCCTCCTTCCCAACCCTCCCCTACTCCCCACTACACGCTCCTCCCACTCTCTTCCCCAGATCTTCGGCTTCATCGCAACTGTCGTCTTCGCCTTTGACTTCTATGGCATCTTCAACCAACTGATTGTCTTCCTGAACCCCCAGGAGCTCCCCACTCACACCGCCACCATCAGGAAGGCCACAGGTGAGGAGGACAGCAATGATGGTAACGTAACAATGACCGGTATTCAAATCCTGCTGCCATCCAGCAGAAGGTCTCCGGAAGTTTCGCAGCTACAGCACTGTGCAGTGGTCTCAGGCACATTTTTATATATATAGCCTTCTGCACAGTACTGTGTGTGTCAACGCAGAGCAGAGATCGAGTCTGTCAATCTGGCAGGAGCAAAGGATGATGGGAATGGTGAGGGTGGAGTGCTGCGGGTGGGGTATGGGGCTGGTGGTAGAGGAGTGTCGGGCACGGGGTGGTACGGGTGCAAACACACCCAGCCCTGAGACACCAGGCAAGACCATTTGATTCCAAACAACTGGTTTATTGATCATCACAGAATATCTCTCTGGTGCTTTCTGCTCCCTCACCTCTCCCCTCTTTTCCCAGCCATGATTCCCCTCTCCCTCCCCACTTCCATCTCTCAGTCCACAATAGAGACCCGTATCAGAATCAGGTTTATCATCAGTCACATCTGTCAAGATTTATTTTGTGGCAGCAGTACAGTGCAATACGTTAAATTACCACACTGCTGTGCAGAAGCTATTAATGGGTGCCTTAGACTTGCACAGTAATGTCCTGTTAAGGTTTGTTCGTCCCTTGTACCTTGAACGAGTGAAACACACAGTGAATGTGTTGTTTGTGTCACTGACCAACACACAGTCTGAGGCAGCCTGCAATTGTGAATCAAATCCTTAGTTAATCCTACCGAAAGATGTCGGAAAAGGGCCAGGAACATCAGGGACGAGGCTACGTAGCATCCACACCAGGACCACCAGCCTCAAAAACAGTTACTTTCCCCAAGCAGTAAGGCTGATCAACACCTCCACCCACTAAGCCACCCCTCCACACCCCCCACCACCACTACTTTATCATTTCCAGTCAGTCACCTGATGTACAGAATAGTGTCACTTTACGGACATTCAGTCAATGTACATAAGCTACTTTATGTGTTTGTATTTATTGTGCTTTATTATTATTCTGTTCTTTATCTTATTTTGTTTTTCCGTGCTGCATTGGATCCAAAGTAACAATTAATTTGTTCTCCTTTACACTTGCATACTAGAAATGGCATTAAACGATCTGGAATCTTGAATCTAACCCTAACCCAAAAATACAAGCAGTGTCTGAGTCGGACACTGTTGGGCCGCTTCTGTAGGCTGTTTAGTGATTAAAGGCCCGAAACAGCTGATGATCCGAATGTTCGCTACTGACGATGTGCCCCAGTGCACACCCGGTTCGCTGAACCAAGTGGTGTCGGACCACGCTAATGAAAGGCATGGGCCAATTTAACCTGACTTCCCTGTACAAGCCTAGCCAGCATAGCAGCTCATACTTCAAATTCTGCAGCCTAACCTCTGCCAGCCAAGCATATACATCCACCAGCCCTACACTCAAACCTAATCCTAATGTCCAAAAGGGGCACACAGCCCCACAAACCCTAGGCAAATTCCAAAAGGGGCACACAGCCCCACAAACCCTAGGCAACTTCCAAAAGGGGCACACACCCCCACAAACCCTCACAAACCCTAGGCACTCCCTGATTAACCCTTGCTAAACCCCCACAAACTGGATATCCTATGTCGAGAGGGGCAAGATTCAACAAAGGCAAGTGTGGGACCTGGTTAATGAAGGCGTGGGCCAGATCAAAGTGGCAGGGTCAAGTGAAACTGAATCTCAAGTGGCGAGATCAAAAATCACAAGAGGGCTTTTTAGCCCACTGCCCGCGTAATTTCAATCTAACCCACAGGTGTTTGGAGGAAACTGGAGTACTCCAAGTAATTGCACATGGTGACAGGGCGAACGTTCAAACTCCTTACAGACGGCAGCAGCAATCAAACCCCAATCACTGGCACTAATCCGTGCCCGCTAAATATTCGACACATAGGCAGAGGTGAAGCGCTTCACCTGAGCAGTGTGTAACGGCAGAGAACGGTGATGCAGCAAGGGTGGCTCAGTGGCACAGTGGGTAGAGGCACTGCCTCACAACTCCAGGGCCCCGGGTTCAATCCCTGTCTCCGCCACTCTCTGCTTGGAGTTCCTCCGGTGACCTCTGGGTGCTTCCATGGGGAATAGGGGGAGTTTGTGGGAATATGGGGAGAGAAAGACCATGGAAATAAAGTGGGTGAAAGGAATGGCTCTGGGATCCAGAATATATTTGATGGACTGGTTGGCTTCCTATGTGAAGATCCACAGTGTGACAATCCCTCAGTATCACCCTCCCACAGTGTGACGATCCCTCAGTATTACCCTCCCACAGTGTGACGATCCCTCAGTGTGACCCTCCCACAGTGTGACCCTCCCTCAGTATCACCTCTCCCAGTGTGACCCTCCCACAGTACCACCCTCCCTCAGTGTGACCCTCCCTCAGTATCACCTCTCCCAGTGTGACCCTCCCTCAGTGTGACCCTCCCACAGTGTGACCCTCCCTCAGTACCACCCCTCCCAGTGTGACCCTCCCACAGTGTGACCCTCCCTCAGTACCACCCCTCCCAGTGTGACCGTCCATCAGTATCACCCTCCCAGTGTGACGATCCCTCAGTGTGACCCTCCCTCAGTATCACCCTCCCTCAGTGTGACCCTCCCTCAGTATCACCCTCCCTCAGTGTGATGATCCCTCAGTGTGACCCTCCCTCAGTGTGACGATCCCTCAGTATCACCCACAGTGTGACGATCCCTCAGTGTGACCCTCAGTATCACCCTCCCACAGTGTGACCCTCCCTCAGTACCACCCTCCCACAGTGTGACCCTCCCTCAGTACCACCCCTCCCAGTGTGACCCTCCCTCAGTATCACCCTCCCACAGTGTGACCCTCCCTCAGTACCACCCCTCCCAGTGTGACCCTCCCTCAGTACCACCCTCCCACAGTGTGACCCTCCCTCAGTACCACCCTCCCACAGTGTGACCCTCCCTCAGTACCACCCCTCCCAGTGTGACCCTCCCTCAGTATCACCCTCCCACAGTGTGACCCTCCCTCAGTACCACCCCTCCCAGTGTGACCCTCCCTCAGTACCACCCTCCCACAGTGTGACCCTCCCTCAGTACCACCCCTCCCAGTGTGACCCTCCCTCAGTACCACCCTCCCACAGTGTGACCCTCCCTCAGAACCACCCTCCCACAGTGTGACCCTCCCTCAGTACCACCCTCCCTCAGTGTGACCCTCCCTCAGTACCACCCTCCCACAGTGTGACCCTCCCTCAGTACCACCCCTCCCAGTGTGACCCTCCCTCAGAACCACTCTCCCACAGTGTGACCCTCCCTCAGTACCACCCTCCCTGTGTGACCCTCCCTCAGTACCACCCTCCCTCAGTATCACCCTCCCTCAGTACCACCCCTCCCAGTGTGACCCTCCTTCAGTGCCACCCCTCCCAGTGTGACCCTCCCTCAGTACCACCCCTCCCAGTGTGACCCTCCCTCAGTACCACCCCTCCGTGTGACCCTCCCTCAGTACCACCCCTCCCAGTGTGACCCTCCCTCAGTGCCACCCCTCCCAGTGTGACCCTCCCTCAGAACCACCCCTCCCAGTGTGACCCTCCCTCAGAACCACCCCTCCCAGTGTGACCCTCCTTCAGTGCCACCCCTCCCAGTGTGACCCTCACTCAGTGCCACCCCTCCCAGTGTGACCCTCACTCAGTGCCACCCCTCCCAGTGTGACCCTCCCTCAGTACCACCCCTCCCAGTGTGACCCTCCCTCAGTACCACCCCTCCCAGTGTGACCCTCCCTCAGTACCACCCCTCCCAGTGTGACCCTCCCTCAGTACCACCCCTCCCAGTGTGACCCTCCCTCAGTACCACCCCTCCCAGTGTGACCCTCCCTCAGTACCACCCCTCCCAGTGTGACCCTCCCTCAGTACCACCCCTCCCAGTGTGACCCTCCCTCAGTACCACCCCTCCCAGTGTGACCCTCACTCAGTACCACCCCTCCCAGTGTGACCCTCCCTCAGTACCACCCCTCCCAGTGTGACCCTCCCTCAGTACCACCCCTCCCAGTGTGACCCTCCCTCAGTACCACCCCTCCCAGTGTGACCCTCCCTCAGTACCACCCCTCCCAGTGTGACCCTCCCTCAGTACCACCCCTCCCAGTGTGACCCTCACTCAGTACCACCCCTCCCAGTGTGACCCTCCCTCAGTACCACCCCTCCCAGTGTGACCCTCCCTCAGTACCACCCCTCCCAGTGTGACCCTCCCTCAGTACCACCCCTCCCAGTGTGACCCTCCCTCAGTACCACCCCTCCCAGTGTGACCCTCCCTCAGTACCACCCCTCCCAGTGTGACCCTCACTCAGTACCACCCCTCCCAGTGTGACCCTCCCTCAGTACCACCCCTCCCAGTGTGACCCTCCCTCAGTACCACCCCTCCCAGTGTGACCCTCCCTCAGTACCACCCCTCCCAGTGTGACCCTCCTTCAGTACCACCCCTCCCAGTGTGACCCTCCCTCAGTACCACCCCTCCCAGTGTGACCCTCCCTCAGTACCACCCCTCCCAGTGTGACCCTCCCTCAGTACCACCCCTCCCAGTGTGACCCTCCCTCAGTACCACCCCTCCCAGTGTGACCCTCCCTCAGTACCACCCCTCCCAGTGTGACCCTCCCTCAGTACCTTGCTAAAAGAGTTCACCTGGAGCTTGTTCCTCGGAATCAGAGTGAACACTTCATCCGCTACCCACCCCCCCCCCAAGGCGTGGTAACATCCTGTACAAGAAATAATTTACATCATATGTCTTTCTCTACCTCCTTTAGGAGACGACGTTGTCCCCTCAGACTCTGACAGCGAGTGAAGCAAGGAGCTCCCCTCCTCTTTCCCTGTTCATCGCTCACTTCTGCCAGACCAGTGTAATGTTTACAACGTACGACACTGGTGTGCCAACTCTCTCACCTCCCTCCCAACTGTGACTTCGGACGGTGAGTGGTGGAGGTTTACCCACGTGATCCCTGGGGACGTGGGTCATCCTCACACGACCTGCTGCAGGGTCATGACCTGAAGCGTCGATGACTCTCTCTCCCCCTCGGATGATGCTCGACCTGCAGAGCTGCGTCAGCAGATTGTGTGTTGCTCCAGATTCCAGCATGTGTCCTCGTTCCAAATCTTTCTCCACTTCTGGTCAGTCTAGCTTTGCAAGCGTGTGGGCCAGCAGGAAGATCACCCCTGTGACCTCCAAAGAAGCACTCCATGTTAAACCAGAAACCTCAGGTCAAACGTGTCTTGACTCACCTTAGTATGGAATTGCCGTGACTCCCTGCTGACCTAACGTTTCTGTGGGTCGATGAAGCCACAGACAAATTGTACAATTAAAAGTATGTGTTAACTGTGGATTAACAAGTGTGTGTCTTCACATTATTGAGCAAATATTAGACAGGAACTAGTTAGGGTGAAGGGAGACATTAGGTGGAATGTGGTAACAGAAAGGTAAAGCCAGTTAAACGGAGTAAGTGTCTCTCGCGAGTAGGCGACTGGAGATGTAATGCTCATCATCATCATTATGTGCCGTGTCATATGACATTATGTGGCATGTTGTATGACATCATCATTATGTGTCATGTCATGTATGACATTATGTGTCGTGTCATGTATGACATTATGTGGCGTGTTGCATAGTGTGGGTGATCATGGTCCCATGACCATGATTGTTCCTGGCAAATTTGTCTACAGACGTGGTTTGCATGTTTCCTTCTTCTGGGCGGTGTCTTTACAAGACGGGTGGCCCCAGGCACTATCAATACTCTTTAGGGATTGGCTGCCTGGTGTCAGTGGTCACATAATCAGGGCTTGTGATGGCCATTGACCACCTGCACCCATGGCTTCACGTGACCCTGATCGGGGGGACTAAGCAGGTGCTACACCTTGCCCAAGGGTGACCTACAGGCTAGCGGAGGGAAGAAGTGTCTTACACCTCCATTGGGAGAGACGTATCTCCACCCCACACGACCCTAGCACTCCCTTTCCTGAAACAGTATCAGCCCTGAACTCTGATCTATCATGAACGGATAACTGGGGGCAGATCTTCCCTTGAACCCTGATCTCAGGTTCCCTGCTGAAATAGAAAGAGGTCCTTCAGCCCAACCCGTCCATACTGACGAGCTGGGTTGTCCCATTTTCCCGCATTAGGCCCCTACCCCTCAAAACCTTTCCTAGCTATGTACCGGCCTAAATGTCTATTAAACATTATAGTTGTATTCAGCTCTAACACTTCCTCTGGCAGCTTGTTCCATATGCCCACCACCCTCTGTGTGAAAACATTGCCCTTTGTCCCCTTCAAATCTTTTCGCTCTCACTATAAACTTGCACTTGTTGTTTTAGACTCCCTTACCCTGGGGAAAAGACTATTACTGCCCACCTTAACTAAGTCTCCTATAATCTTAGACCTTTCTATAAGGGCACCCTAAATCTCCTATGATCTCCCATACTCCCTGGGCCCCTGGTGTGAACCGGACGGTTTCAGAGTGTTTCAGCTCCCAGAATAGGGGTTACTGTCAGCTGCTCTCATGTAATGGCTATAACAGGCAGTGGGACCCTCCAGAGAACCCTTCTGGGGCGTTGATAATGAGTCTTTGACGATGCAGAAACAAAGGGCATTTCTTAATATACCTTTACGTTTAAAATCACACCCACAAGGTGAAAATCAAATCTTTTTGAACAAACTTCACCAAATAACCCATTCTGACATGACTGTTCATGGGCTGCTGTGATGAGGCCTAACTTGGGGGCAACGCCTCATTCTGTCCGGAAAGCCTCCAACTTGATGACATAGATATCAATTTCTCCAACATCCACCCCTCCCCTCCTGCTCTCATTTTCCATTCCCCATACTGGTTCCCCTCTTACACCTTCTCTTCTCCTCACCTGCCCATCACCTCCTGGTTCCTCCCACAGTCCACTCTCCTCTCCCATCAGATTCCTTCTTCATCCCTTTACCACTTCCATTCATCATCTGCTGGCATCCCTCCTCCCTACCCACCACTTCCCCCTCACCTATCACCTGCCCGTTTGCTCCCGTTCCCCTCTCCCCACCCTCTTATTCTGGCTTCCTTCGCCTTTCCATCCCTCCTCCCCACCCACCACTTCCCCCTCACCTATCACCTGCCCGTTTGCTCCCGTTCCCCTCTCCCCACCCTCTTATTCTGGCTTCCTTCGCCTTTCCATCCCTCCTCCCCACCCACCACTTCCCCCTCACCTATCACCTGCCCGTTTGCTCCCGTTCCCCTCTCCCCACCCTCTTATTCTGGCTTCCTTCGCCTTTCCATCCCTCCTCCCCACCCACCACTTCCCCCTCACCTATCACCTGCCCGTTTGCTCCCGTTCCCCTCTCCCCACCCTCTTATTCTGGCTTCCTTCGCCTTTCCATCCCTCCTCCCCACCCACCACTTTCCCCTCACCTATCACCTGCCCGATTGCTCCCGTTCCCCTCTCCCCACCCTCTTATTCTGGCTTCCTTCGCCTTTCCATTCCTGATGAAGGGTACTGACCTGAACCGTTGTCTGTTTATCTCCTCCCAGAGGTGCCGAACCCGCTGGGTTCCTCCGCCCCTCCCTCAGTAATGCTTTTCTAATAACACAGCATTCCTTGCGCTCTCCCCTCCCCACCCTAATCCCCCCCACTGGGGCATGCACCCTTCCCCAGCAAATGAAGTGGTGTTTGCTGAACTCTACCCCCACCCCCTGTGCCCGTGTCTGCAGCTCAGAAAGTGGAAGTGGGCTGTACTGAGGAAGTTGCAGTGTAGGTTCTGTGTTTCAGAGTCATGCTGGGCACCGGCGGGTTCCCCGAGGAAGTAGCTCGGCATAAACCGAATGTCTGTGATCTGCAGGCAGGAAATGATTCAGAATCTCCCCCACAGCTAGCCGTAAATATCGGAACTGGAAACTCAGAACAATACCAACTCCCTCTTTTTAAACCAAATTGTTTAATATTCAATGGTGCAATATTATGCAATTTACCCCACAATGTACAACACAGAAACAATCCCTAGTAACCAAATCCCTAACTAAACTAATTCCTTCTAGCCCAGGTTCAATTCCCACCACTGTCTGTGCATTTACCCTGAGTCCGTGTGGGTTTCCTCCAGGTGTCCAGTTTCCTCCCACAGTCCAGATGGACCAGTAGATAGATGGATAGAAATTCAAATAGATTAGATAGATATAACAATTACAGCATGGAAACGGGCCATCTCGGCCCTTCTAGTCCGTGCCGAACGCTTACTCTCACTTCGCCCCACCAACCTGCACTCAGCCCATTACCCTCCATTCCTTTCCTGGCCATATACCTATCCAAGTTTACTTTAAATGACAATATCGAACCTGCCTCTACCACTTCTACTGGAAGCTCATTCCACACAGTTACCACTCTCTGAGTAAAGAAGTTCCCCCTCATGTTACCCCTAAACTTTCGCCTCCTAACTCTCAACTCATGTCCTCATGTTTGAATCTCCCCTACTCTCAATGGAAAAAGCCTATCCACATCAACTCTATCTATCCCCCTCATAATTCTAAATACCTTTATCAAGTCCCCCCTCAACCTACTACGCTCCAAAGAATAAAGACTTAACTTGTTCAACCTTTCTCTGTAACTTAGGTGCTGAAACCCAGGTAACATTCTAGTAAATCTCCTCTGTACTCTCTCTATTTTGTTGACATCTTTTCTGTAATTCGGTGACCGGAACTGTACATAATAAATGTGTACAGATGGATGAGATCGATAGATTAGACACGGATACATGGATAGAAAGATGGATGGATAGATTGATCAAACAAGACACCATCTGACATTCATGTGCTTGTCTAAGAGCCTTGGAATATCTCTACAATATCCGCATCCACCACCATTCCTGCAAGTCTCACTCTCTATTTAAAGACTTGCTCCCTTGAACTTAACCCGTCTCACTTGAAATGTGTGCCTTCCAGTATTAGATAGTTCAACCCTGGGGATAAAATTCTGGCTGGCTGTGCTTCTCATTATTTTATAAAACTCTATCTGGTCTCCCCTCAAGCTAATGGTGCTCCAGAAAAAGCAATCCAAGTTTGTCTAACCTCTGTTTATAGCACGTGCCCTCTAATCCAGGCAACATGATGGCAACTGAGTGCTGATGAAAAGTCTTGGCATAAAACGTCAGCGGTTTACTCATTTTCATAGATGCTGCCTGGACTGCTGAGTTCCTCCAGCATTTTATCTGTATAGTTTCTAGTAAACCTCTCCTGCATCCTTCAAAGCCTATAATGGAGCAACCAGAACTGGGTGAAAAATGCCAGATGCAGCTTACCTACAGTTTAATATACTGTGTCTACAAAATAACGGAGTGGATTTGGAAAGACAAAGCAGTCACTGTGTCTGCGGTACCGCAGGGAACCTAGTGGTGGCGCTGCCGGGCAGGGCGCGCATACCCACCACTGCCATCTGGAGGTGGTTGCTGTTCCTGCAGCAAATTGTCACTTCGTTTGGAACTGGAGAAATTCAGAAGTGGGAGGTAAATTTGTTGGCAAGTTATAGAAGCAGAGAAGTCAAAAGGAGAATAAAGCATTGAAAGAAGCACTAATTTCCAGAGAGACGAGGCCAAGAGCATTCTGACTGGTTGCATTACATATAACCATATAACAATTACAGCACGGAAACAGGCCATCTCGGCCCTTCTAGTCCAGGCCGGACGCTTACTCTCACCTAGTCCCACTGGCCCGCACTCAGCCCATAACCCTCAATTCCTTTCCTGTCCATATACCTATCCAGTTTTACTTTAAATGACAATATTGAACCTGCCTCTACCACTTCTAATGGAAGCTTGTTCCACACAGCTACCACTCCCTTGAGTAAAGAAGTTCCCCCTCGTGTTACCCCTAAACTTTTACCCCCTAACTCTCAACTCATGTCCTCTTGTTTGAATCTCCCCTATTCCCAATGGAAAAAGCCTATCCATGTTAACTCTATCTATCCCCCTTATAATTCTAAATACCTCTATAGTCCCCCCTCAACCTTCTACGCTCCAAAGAATAAAGACTTAACTTGTTCAACCTTTTTCTGTAACTTAGGTGCTGAAACCCAGGTAACATTCTAGTAAATCGTCTCTGTACTCTTTCTATTTTGTTGACATCTTTCCTATAATTCGGTGACCAGAACTGTACACAATACTCCAAATTTGGCCTTACCAATGCTTTGTACAATTTTAATATTACATCCCAACTCCTATACTCAATGCTCTGGTTTATAAAGGTCAGCATACCAAAAGCTTTCTTCACCACCCTATCCACATGAGATTCCACCTTCAGGAAACTATGCACCATTATTCCTAGATCACTCTGTTCTACTGCATTCTTTAATGCCCTACCATTTAACATGTATATTCTATTTTGATTAGTCCTACCAAAATGTAGCACCTCACACTTATCAGCATTAAACTCCATCTGCCATCATTCAGCCCACTCTTCCAACTGGCCTAAATCTCTCTGCAAGCTTTGAAAACCTACTTCATTATCCACAACCCCACCTACCTTAGTATCATCTGCATACTTACTACTCCAATTTACCACCCCATCATCCAGATTATTAATGTATATGACAAACAACGTTGGACCCAGTACAGATCCCTGAGGCACACCACTAGTCACCAGCCTCCAACCTGACAAACAGTTATCCACCACTACTCTCTGGCATCTCCCATCCAGCCACTGTTGAATCCATTTTACTACTTCAATATTAATACCTAACAATTGAACGTTCCTAACTAACCTTCCATGTGGAACCTTGTCAAAGGTCTTACTGAAGTCCATATAGACAACATCCACTGCTTTACCCTTGTCAACTTTCCTAGTAACCTCTTCAAAAAATTCAATAAGATTTGTCAAACGTGACCTTCTACGCACAAATCCATGTTGACTGTTCCTAATCAGACCCTGTCTATCCAGGTAATTGTATATACCATCTCTAAGAATACTTTCCATTAATTTACCCACCACTGACGTTAAACTGACAGGCCTATAATTGCTAGATTTACTCTTAGAACCCTTTTTAAACAATGGAACAACATAAGCAATACACCAATCCTCCGGTACCATCCCTGTTACTAATGACATTTGAACTATTTCTGTCAGAGCCCCTACTATTTCTACACTAACTTCCCTCAAGGTCCTAGGGAATATCCCGTCAGACCCTGGAGACTTATCCACTTTTATATTCCTTAAAAGTGCCAGTACTTCCTCTTCTTTAATCATCATAGTTTCCATGACTTCCCTACTTGTTTCCCTTACCTGACACAATTCAATATCCTTCTCCTTAGTGAATACCAAAGAAAAGAAATTGTTCAAAATCTCCCCCATCTCTTTTGGCTCCGCACATAGCTCTCCACTCTGATTCTCTAAGGGACCAATTCTATCACTCACTATCCTTTTGCTATTAATATAACTGTAGAAACCCTTTGGATTTATTTTCACCTTACTTGCCAAAGCAACCTTGTATCTTCTTTTAGCTTTTCTAATTTCTTTCTTAAGGTTCCTTTTAACATTCTTTATATTCCTCGAGCACCTCATTTACTCCATGCTGCCTATATTTATTGTAGATATCTCTCTTTTTCCGAACCAAGTTTCTAATATCCCTTGAAAACAATAGACAATAGGCGCAGAAGTAGACCATTCTGCCCTTTGAGCCTGCACCGCCATTTTGAGATCATGGCTGATCAATTACTATCAATACCCTGTTCCTGCCTTGTCCCCATATCCCTTGATTCCCCTATCCATAAGATACCTATCTAGCTCCTTCTTGAAAGCATCCAGAGAATTGGCCTCCACTATCTTCCGAGGCAGTGCATTCCAGACCCCCACAACTCTCTGGGAGAAGAAGTTTTTCCTTAACTCTGTCCTAAATGACCTACCCCTTATTCTCAAACCATGCCTTCTGGTACTGGACTCTCCCAGCATCTGGAACATATTTCCTGCCTCTATCTTGTCCAATCCCTTAATAATCTTATATGTTTCAATCAGATCCCCTCTCAATCTCCTTAATTCCAGCGTGTACAAGCCCAGTCTCTCTAACCTCTCTGCGTAAGACAGTCCAGACATCCCAGGAATTAACCTTGTGAATCTACGCTGCACTTCCTCTACAGCCAGGATGTCCTTCCTTAGCCCTGGAGACCAAAACTGTAAACAATTC
The DNA here is from genome assembly GCF_030144855.1 of Hypanus sabinus. Classification (NCBI taxonomy): domain Eukaryota; kingdom Metazoa; phylum Chordata; class Chondrichthyes; order Myliobatiformes; family Dasyatidae; genus Hypanus; species Hypanus sabinus. The sequence continues at coordinate 78,453,193 of NC_082722.1, forward strand.
TCCACGTGTGGTCTCACCAGGGCTCTGTACAAATGCAAGAGGATTTCCTTGCTCTTGTATTCAATTCCCTTTGTAATAAAGGCCAACATTCCATTAGCCTTCTTCACTGCCTGCTTCACTTGCTCATTCACCTTCAGTGACTGATGAACAACGACTCCGAGATCTCTTTGTATTTCTCCCTTACCCAACTCTACACCATTCAGATAATAATCTGCCTTCCTGTTCTTACTCCCAAAGTGGATAACCTCACACTTATTCACATTAAACACCATCTGCCAAGTATCTGCCCACTCACTCAGCCTATCCAAGTCACCCTGAATTCTCCTAACATCCTCATCACATGTCACACTGTCTCCTAGCTTAGTATCATCAGCAAATTTGCTGATGTTATTTTTTATGCCTTCATCCAAATCATTGACATAAATCGTAAACAGCTGTTGTCCCAATACCGAGCCCTGTGGCACCCCACTAGTCACCACCTGCCATTCCGAGAAACACCCATTCACCGTTACCCTTTGCTTTCTATCTGCCAACCAATTTTCTATCCATGTCAGTATCTTCCCCCCGATGCCCTGAGCTTTGATTTTACCCACCAATCTCCTATGTGGGACCTTATCAAATGCCTTCTGAAAATCGAGGTACACTACATCCACTGATCTCCCCCGTCTAACTTCCTGGTTACATCCTCAAAAAACTCCAACAGATTAGTCAAGCATGATTTACCCTTGGTAAATCCATGCTGGCTCGGCCCAATCCTATCACCGCTATCTAGATATGCCACTATTTCATCCTTAATAATGGACTCTAGCATCTTTCCCACCACCGATGTCAGGTTGACAGGTCGATAGTTCTCTGTTTTCTCCCTCCCTCCTTTTTAAAAAAGTGGGATAACATTAGCCATTCTCCAATCCTCAGGAACTGATCCTGAATCTAAGGAACATTGGAAAATGATTACCAATGCATCCGCAATTTCCAGGGCTACCTCCTTTAGTACCCTAGTGTGCAGACCATCTGGACCTGGGGATTTGTCAGCCTTCAGTCCCGTCAGTCTACTCATCACCGTTTCCTTCCTAATGTCAATCTGTTTCATTTCCTGTTACCCTATGTCCTTGGCCCATCCATACATCTGGGAGATTGCTTGTGTCTTCCTTAGTGAAAACAGATCTAAAGTACTCATTAAATTCTTCTGCCATTTCTCTGTTTCCCATAATAATTTCACCCAATTCATTCGTCAAGGGCCCAACATTGTTCTTAACTATCTTCTTTCTCTTCACATACCTAAAAAAGCTTTTGCTATCTTCCTTTATATTCCTGGCTAGCTTGCGTTTGTACCTTATTTTTTCTCCCCGTATTGTCTTTTTAGTTAAGTTCTGTTGTTCCTTAAAAACTTCCCAATCATCTGTCCTCCCACTCACCTTAGTTCTATCATATTTCCTTTTTTTTAATGCTATGCAATCTCTGACTTCTTTTGTCAACCACTGTGGCCCCTTTCCCCCCTTTGAATCCTTCCTTCTCTGGGGGATGAACTGATTTTGCACCTTGTGCGTTATCCCAAGAATACCTGCCATTGCTGTTCCACTGTCTTTTCTGCTAGGCTATCCATCCAGTTAACTTTGGCCAGCTCCTCCCTCATGGCTCCATAGTTTCCCCTGTTCATCTGCAACACTGACACCTCTGGGCTGCCCTTATCCTTCTCAAATTGCAGATAAAAGCTTATTGTGATCACTACCTCCTAATGGCTCCTTTACTGCGAGATCGCTTATCAAATCCTGTTCATTACATAACACTAAATCCAGAATAGTCTTATCCCCAGTCGGCTCTCATACAAGCTGTTCCAAGAATGCATCCCATAGGCACTCTACAAACTCCCTATCCTGGGGTCCAGCACCAACCTGATTCTCCCAGTTCACCTGTATGTTGAAATCCCCCATAACTACTGCAACATTACCTTTGCCACATGCCAATGTTAACTCCCTATTCAACTTGCACCCAATATCCATGCTACTGTTTGGTGGCCTGTAGACAATACCCATTTGGGTCCTTTTGCCCTTACTGTTCCTCAGTTCTATCCACACAGACTCTACTTCTCCTGATCCTATGTCCCCCCTTGCAAAGGACTGAATCTCATTCCTCACCAACAGGGCTACCCCACCCCCTCTGCCCACATTTCTGTCCCTACAATAGCCCGTATACCCTTGTACATTCATTTCCCAGGTCTGATCTCCCTGCAGCCATGTCTCCATTATCCCAACAACATCACAGTTACCCATTCGCACCTGAACTTCAAGCTCATCCGCCTTATTTCTGACACTTCGTGCATTCAGATACCGAATTTTTAACCCATTTCTCCTCTCTCTGTTTGAATCGCTGCCTATTGTGCTTAACCCAGCTCCCCAAACTCCCATCAGGCTATACGCCCCTTGAATTTTGTTGTCCTTCCTAAATTTACTTATTCTTTCAACACATTTAACTCCATGATCCGTCAGACCATCCCTCTGTACACGAGTCCTCCTTATCACTTGTTCCGCCTCACCTTCCTCTACTACACACTTAATATTCCAGAACCGTATAGTCCCCACCTGTCCTTTATTCTTCATCTCGCTATCCTCCCTCACACTCTGGATCCCCGCCCCCTGCAAATTTAGTTTAAATCCCCCCCGAGAAGCACTAGCAAACTTCCCTGCAAGAATGTTAGTACCACTCCGGTTCAGGTGTAAACCGTCCCTTCGGAACCAGGGCTCCCTCAAACTTTTAACCTGTTCTTTCAACCTAACAGGAACATAAAGATTCCGTACCCTGAAAATTTCACCTTTAAATGACTTCCATTTCTCTATTACATCCTTCCCATAAAACAAATTGTCCCAATCCACTCCTTCTAAATCCTTTCACATCTCCTCAGTTAGCCTTTCTCCAATCAAAAATCTCAACCCTAGTCCAGTCCTATCCTTCTCTATAATTATATTGAAACTAATGGCATTGTGATCACTGGACCTGAAGTGCTCCCCAACACATACCTCCGTCACCTGACCTATCTCATTCCCTAACAGGAGATCCAACACTGCCCCTTCTCTAGTTGATACCTCTATATATTGCTGCAAAAAACTATCCTGCACACATTTTACAAACTCCAAACCATCCATCCCTTTTACAGTATGGGCTTCTCAGTCTATGTGTGGAAAAGTAAAATCTCCCACAATCACAACCTTGTGCTTACTACAAATATCTGCTATCTCCTTACAAATTTGCTCCTCCACTTCTTGCTACCTATTAGGTGGTCTATAATACACCCCTATAAGTGTTACTACTCCTGTCCTATTCCTCAATTCCACCCAAATAGTCTCCCTAGACGAGCCCTCTAATCTATCCTGCCAGAGCACCAATGTAATATTTTCTCTGACAAACAATGCAACACCTCCCCCTCTTGTCCCTCCAATTCTATCACACCTGAAGCAACGAATTCCAGGAATATTTAGTTGCCAATCACACCCCTCCTGCAACCATGTTTCACTAATAATTACAACATCATACTTCCAGGTATCAATCCATGCTCTAAGCTCATCCACCTTTCTTACAATGCTCCTAGTATTAAAATAAATGCATTTAAGAAATTCTCCACCTCTTCCTCTCTGTTTATATCTAACAGTGCAAACAACTTTACTATCATCTTTTTCTTCCTTCTGTTCCTACACATTGGTTCCCCTCCCCCTTGTATCTAGTTTAAATCCACTGAAGCCTCTCTAGCAAACCTACCTGCAAGAATATCTGTCACCCTCCAGTTCAGATATAAACCGTCCCACTGGGACAGGTCCCACCTTCCCTGGTAAACTGCCCAATTATCTATAAATCTGAAGCCCTCCCTCCTGCACCATGTCTTCAGCCACGTGTTGATCTGCGCTATCTTACTATTTCTAAACCCGCCTGCACGTGGCACTGGTAGCAATCCTGAGATTGCTATGCTGGTGGTCCTGTCCTTTAACTTGGTGTCTAACTCCCTTATCGCACCTTTCAGGACCTCCTCACTCTTCCTACCCACATCATTGGTCCCTACGTGGACCACGACATCCAGCCTACAGCCTGATATATTTATTTAGTGATACAGTATGGACTCGGTCCTTCGAGCCACACCACCAGCAACCCCTGACAACCCCAAAATGGATCAGCCCTGATCGAATGGCAGACCAGACTCTTTTCTTCACACTTCCAATATAAATGGCAATAGCTAACTTATTAAATTGACCAATTAGTTTAACTTCCTCAATGAATTCACCCAGAATAAAGGGAGGTCCATTTAGAACAGAGATGAGGAGGAAGTGCTTTAGCCAAAGAATGGTGAATCTGTGGATGCCAAGTCACTGGGTATATTTAAAGCAGAGGTTGATAGCTTTTTGATTAGTCAGGGCATCAAAGGTTACAGGGAGAAATCAGGAGGCTGGGTTGCGAGGGATAATAAATCAGCCATGATGGAATAGACTTGAAGGGCAGTATGGCCTGATTCTGCCCCTAGGTCTTATGGTCCTATGAGCCTACTCCATTCCCATCCTCCTGCCCTTGCTTAAACTAATCTGTCAGCCTGCACCATCTTTCCTGACAGTTACATCTCTTAACTCCAGCAACATCCTTACTATCTTCCTTCCACCTTCCTGCCTGTCTGCGTGTGAGGAGGAAGGGGGCTTGTTTGGCTGTTTTTGTTGTTCTGCCAAGTATCGTGAACATGCGGAAATGTGTGGGAGCACCTGCGTGTATTGGAGTATAAAAGTTGCATTGTTTGCTGTGTAACCAAAACTATGTAGTCAGCTTTGAGCTTGCTATTTGCTATGCATGTATCCAATTTAGTAGGAGAATGAAATCTTAAGAATGTAGAAGAATGTGTGTTAATGAGAGGTAGCTAAGAGATGTAGAATAGAACATGATTAAGTCAATGGGTAGAAACAATAGTGATATGCAACTGTAGACCGATTGCATATGCTAATGCAACTAAACCAGGAGATTGCTATAAAAAATGCTATGTACAAGGATAGGTGGGCAATCAGCGACTAGCTCAATGACTGTCTCAGCTTTGATTTGCAAATTAAAGTTTAACCCTTCCTTGAAGAATCCTCTGCGTCTCCTGGTCGTTCGTGGGGCACAAGAAACCACGACACGTGCTGCCCCCAGCACATCCCTTACATTCTTACTTGTTAATCATTTGATCCATATCACTGAATGTTTCAATGTACACACACGTGATAAGTCAATGAATCTGAATCCCAGATGTACAAGTTGAACCGATGGGCCCCACTGTCCTCCCTCGACCTTTCATCAATAATTTATTTATTCAGAGATACAAGCTGAATTGACTCTTCTGGCTCACCAAACCACACCGCCCAGCAACCCTGGCCTAATCACAGGACGATTTACAATGGCCAATCAACCCAATAACCAATATGTCCTTGGACTGTGGGTGGAAACCAGAGCAACCGGAGGAAATCCATGCAGTCACGGAGAGAATGTACAAACTGCTTACAGATAACTCCAGAACTCTGAAGCCCCAAGCTGTAAGCTACACTATACTACCATGGCTCCCTTATTGTGAAACCTTATTGCTTTGAAAATTTTTGTTTGTCCAATGTCTCACCACCACAGTGAACTATATTATAAATGGTTAATCTTTGTGCTTCTCTGATGTCTCACCTGCACTATGGACTGTGTTATAAAGGGGTAACTTTTGTGCTTGTCCGATGTCTCACCACCACTGTGGACTGTACTGCAAAGGGTTAATCTTCATGCTTATCCAATGTCTCGTCTCCACTGTGGACTGTACTGCAAAGGGTTAATCTTTGTGCTTCTCTGATGTCTCATCACCACTGTGGCCTTGAATGTGACAGAAGTGGCTTCAGGAGCTTTGATTTTGACGATGGGAACACAGTAGTGTAGGAGAATGCAATAGCCCGGGAGTCGGCAACCCGCGGCTCCGGAGCCACATGTGGCTCTTTTACGTCTGTGCTGCGGCTCCCTGTTGCTTTGGGAAATAATTGGTTGTGGCGACCCTTTTCCTGGCACATCCGAACCGACTCACAATTAGATAGCCTACGGGGGTTTGCGAGCACAGAGCTTTGGAGCCTCTGCGCCATGGGGGGCAGGTTGAGGGAGGCTTGAAAGTGAGGCTGAAGATTTCGAATAAAGTTTTTTCCTTCGACTGCAGTTACCGACTCCGTGTCGTAATTTTAGCGCTGCGTGTAGCACACCGCTACATGGTCAGTATTTAATTAAAATGTATTTTATGTTAGTTTGTTAGTTTTTGAAATGTAAATCTAAATTTGAAGATTATGGTGATCTTGTACAATCTAAGTAAGACGTTGTGGCGACCCATTTCCTGACACATCCGAACTGGCTCACAATTAGCCAGCGTTCAGGCTAAGGGAGATAGCCTACGGGGGTTTGTGAGTACGTGTCTTTTGCAGCATCCGCGCCCATGGGGGGCGGGTTGGGGGAGGCTTAAAAGCAAGGCTGTTTAGTTCGAATAAAGCTATCTTTGACTGCAGTTTACTGACTGCGTGTAGCACACCGCTACAACGTGTTTTTATCGCTGGCTGTCCAGAGGGGAGGTGCTGAAACTCTTTGTCGCGTGTCTGGAAGAAGTGAAAACTTTTCTGGGCAGCAAAGGGCTCAACTTTCCTGAGCTGGAACAGCCAGAGTGGCTGGAAAAGCTACACTTCATGGTAGACATGACAGCGCACCTGAACACGCTGAACACAGCTCTTCAACGGGGTAAGGACGTACAGCCCTGCACATGTTGGAGGATGTTTTGGCATTCGAGCGCAAGTTGACATTGCTTGCCAGAGATTTACAGAAAGGCACATTGTCTCACTTCCCCAATTTGAGAGAGTTCAAACAAGGTCACGACATGATAAATTCGGAGTATTTACATTCTGCAATCATCGCAATGCAAACATCGTTTGGGAAACGCTTCTGTGAGTTCAAAGAGGAAAAAAACACATTATCCTTCCTGGTCAGTCCCCTAAGCATCGACCCATCCCTACTGAATACGACTGCATTGTCAGGTGTGAGTCAACCTGAACAAGTATGATAAATATTTTAATTGCCTATTATTTTATGGATATTCATATGTTTTCATTGTTCAGTGAAATAGTCCTTTTATTTTTCAGGTTGACAGCTGGCTGACGTTATTTTTGGTTTGCTGCTGGCGGCAAATTTAAGTTTGGCGTTTTTCATAAATACAAGAAGGACTCAAATAGACGTTGAGTATTTTACTTAAAAGTAACCTTCAACCCAACGTCTTTTTTTCGGAGTTCAAAATGTTTTTGTTGCATGCAGAAATGTAATTTCGTTTTCTCTGCAGGAGTTCATCAATTTCATAAATGCAACACATTATAGTTTGTTTATACATAGCATAAAGGCAAAACAAAACGTTGTATGCAGTGTTATTTCATTTTAAATGTCAAACGGGTTTTGCGGCTCCCAGTGTTTTCTTTTCTGTGGGAAACGGGTCCAAGTGGCTCTTTCAGTGGTAAAGGTTGCTGACCCCTGCAATAGCCTATGGGCACATTTTGAAAATTGGTTGAACACAGGGTTAACACTCATGAAGAGAGGTGATGTGGAAGTTACTGTAAGGCAAAGATAGCCTGGGGCCATTGTAGTCAAGCAAGACCAGGGGTCGGCAACATTTACCACTGAAAGAGCCAATATGGACCCATTTCCCACAGAAAAGAAAACACTGGGAGCCACAAAATGAAATAACACTGCATACAACGGGTTTTTTTTTGCCTTTATACTATGTATAAACAAACTATAATGTGTTGCATTTATGAAATTGATGAACTCCTGCAGAGAAAACGAAATTACATTTCTGCATGCAACAAAAACATTTTGAACTCCGAAAAAAAGACGTTGGGTTGAAGGTTACTCCATAGGTAGCCTACCTTGGATCGAAGAATTAAAAGAAATCGCGCATTGGCGGGTGTCAGGCATTGGCAGTGGTGATGTATATTAATAGCGATAAAAAAACACGTTGTCGTGGTGTAGCGCTACACGCAGCGCTAAAATAAAGACTGCAAAGGTAACTTTATTCGAACTAAACAGCCTTGCTTTAAAGCCTCCCTCAACCCGTCCCCGTGGGCACGGATGCTCCAAAAGACACGTACTCACAAACCCCCGTAGGCTATCTCCCTTAGCCGGAACGGTGGCTAATTGTGAGCCGGTTCGGATGTGCCAGGAAACGGTGTCTCCACAAAGTTTTCAGATTGTACAAGATCACCATAATCTTCAAATTTCGAATTACATTTCAAAAGCTAACAAACCACGGGGAGCCGCATCACAGAGATCAAAGAGCCGCATGCGGCTCCGGAGCCGCAGGTTGCCGACCTCTGAGCAAGACCTTTGGAGTGAGACCACCGGAGACTCCTCTGCTTACTACAGATGAGATAGTGTGCCCTCAAGCCTCTGTAGTCAGTCTTTTCCAGAAAGGGAAAAGCATAGGATCCCTTTACAATAAGGGGTGCTAGAGACAGACAAGATCAGAGTACAGTATAGGAAAGGTGTGAAACATACCCAACAACTAAGTATTTTCTTTACTAACTTTTCAGTATCATCGGCTATCTGCTTGAAGTTTCGATTAACTGTAACTCCTCTATTGTAAATGGCAATTGATCTTGCAAGTAAGGAACTCCAACATCCACGATTTACAAACATCAATATTGGTAACTAATAAGCCAGTTCTGTATCAAAGTAGCAGTTCATGCTTCAGAACAGTGAGAGTGACAGGGGCCCATGTCGTTGTCCTTCAGCACAAGCAAAATAAAAGGAATGTTTGAGTTGTAAGAGTGTGCGTGTTCAGAGTCGGTGTGGCACGGTGCCCAAGCGGGAGTCTGCTTGGCGGAAGACAAGCTGTACCGTGTTCATCTGTGTTCACCAGCAACGTTCATGGACTTGGACTGTATTTTACTGGTATCTTCCTTGTTCTGTACGGGTTCTGTGCTGTGTATGACTGTTGGGACTGTGTTTTGCACCTTGCCCCTGGAATAACCCTGTTTGGTTTGACTATATATGTGGGTATTCATGTGTGGTTGAATGACAATTAAACTTGAACTTCTAGGCCAAGGTAATTTAGTTATTTTATTATCAGTGACAGATTCTAATTCGACGGTTTGAGGAGGTGCTAATGCACTTGCTGTAGCGTTACGTATCAGTGGAGAGGGTATATAAGTAGAATGGCCGGGAGGGGGTGCTTCGGAGCATCATCGACGGGCTGGTCACAAGAGCAGACAGCTCGTTAGAACGGGAGGGTCCAATGCTTACCTACTCTAATGCTGCCAATCGAGCACATCACAACATGACAGTGAAAATCAGTTTATTTGATAATGTCACCACACAGAGAATCTGTACAAATGGCTCCAGAAATCCTGGTAAAATCTAAACTACAAAAATACCGCTCTGATGGTGGAGAGAAAGAACAGCTGAAGTTTGAGGAAAACAGAGACACAATGAGTTACAAAAACCACAACACAGAACGAGGAAAATCTCACCTTCAATTAAACCCAGACTGACAGCTCAACGTGTATGATGTGCTTTAACGTTTGGAGTCTCCCTTAGTCTCTCCATTCTAAAACACCATTTCATCCTGTACCAAGATCAGGAGAGCAAGGTGTCATTCCCGGTCTGTTCACTGCAGCGTGGAATGTGGCAAACTTCCTTCCTGGGAGAATTGACTTTTTAATTGGCTAAATGTTTAAGGGGAACATGAGAGGGAACTTCATAGAGAGTGGTAAGAGTGTGGAACAAATTGCCAGCTGGATGCAGAGATGTTTAAGAGAAATTTGAATAGGTACATGGATGGGAGGTGTATGGAGGGCTGTAGTCCAGGTTTGGGTCAATGAGACTAGGTTAATAATTTAGCACAGACTAGATGGGCCAAAGGGTCTGTTTTGTTGCTATAACTCTGTCAAGAATGCAGGAGCAAAGAGGATGTGTTAACAGTCCACAGTCCATATAATTCCTCCAGCAACCCCAGCAGTAGACAAACTCAAAAAGGCAGTATCCATCATTAAGGACCCTCACCACCAGGAACATGCCCTCTTCTCATTACTCCCACTAAGGAGGTAAGGGAACCTGAAGACACACACTCAATGATTCAGAAATAGGTTCTTGCCCTCAGCCATCAGATTTCCGAAAAGACAATGAACACTACCTCATTATTTTTCCTCCCTTTTTGCACTACTTAATTTATTTTATATATATATTTTATTGTCATTTATAGTTTTTATTACGTATTGAAATATTCTGCTGCCACATAACAGTAAATTTCATGACACATGCCAAGTGACCGGTACATGGAAACTTCTGGTAAAGATGGCAGCTCGTGCGAATGTGGTGGCCTCTCAGGGGTCAAATTAGTTTTTTACAATCCAAATACAATTCTACTCCAAGAACATTGGGTACTGCAGGGCTACTCCATCAGCGGGCTGCTCATTGATCAGAGTAGCTGGACTGGTGTCGGAGAGAGAGTCAGCCGAGGTGTTGAAGGAGCCCGTTGGGTATGAGGGCGATGCCTTGGCTGCAGACTGTGTTGCTGCCCACTACTCTGAAGCATCAAAGTGTAACCGGGGAGATTGTCTCGGACATTTCACCTGCGATCGCAAGACAGTGCCGCAAGCTTGTTGCCCTTCTCTGGTGGACCAACAGTTGGCATGGGAGGTGTGTAGCCTCAGCTGTAGCAAGAACTAGGCCTCAAGCCTTCAGCTTGCCTGCTGCTGCAGGGCAGGTGGGAGACGCGGAAGCTTTACAGTGCAGTGTTCAAGTTCGGCTGGGGCCTAACCTCTCCCATCAGTGCTACCCCCCCCCACCCCCCCACGTTCGAGCGCTGTAATGACATGCTGGACTGTGTGCGTATGACTGTACCTCGATTGCTGGACATTGTCGCTCAGGGTCGTAGACTATGTAAATGTTTTTTTGTTCCCTCAAGTGAAAATACTTTGCTTGATATCTTGAATTATGTTATTCACTATTTTATAATGTGTGTTTGCTGCTTTTGAATGTTTTGCACCTTGGCCTGAGAGGAACACTGTAGTGTTCAGCTGAGTTTGAATGATAATTAAACTTGATTTAATATTAAACCTGATCCTGGTTCTGGATTGAACCTCTGGCCTCAGAATGGGGTAGAACAACCCATCTGCAGTGCCCCTGTCATGCACATTTCTGGAGAGCAGATGTCTCTTCCTGGAGAAGTCTGATCTACCAACTTCAAAACAGTACTTCCTGTACATAGTTTCCTGCACTTTGACCCGCACCACAATACCCGGAACTGTGGCCCAGAGGGTCTATCATAATTAATGGCGTCTAATTTATGAAAACATGAGACCACACTGCCCGAGCCCATTGTAATCTGCAAATACCGAGGTAGAGTGGGTATGGAGAGGATGTTTCTTATAGTGGCAGAGACTAGGACCGTAAGGTACAACCTCGGAATAGAGGGACATTCATTTAGAACGGAGATGAGCAGGTATTTTTTTAGCCAGAGGATGGTGAATCTGTGGAATTCATTGCTACAAATGGGTGTGGAGGCCAGCTCAATGAGAATACTTAAAGCGGAGGTTGATGGGTTCTTGATTAGTCAGGGCATCATAGGTTATGGGGAGAAGGCAGGAGAATGGGGTTGAGAGGGATAAACAGTCAGCCATGGTGCGATGGTGGTGCAGACTTGATGGGCTGAATGGCCTTAATTCTGCTCCTATGTCTTTTGGTCTATGGTCTAATAGGCACTTCAGGTGACATTTCCAGCAGCTTCCATCATGCACAGATAATGCACAACATTAAAACAGTTCCATTCTTCCTTCGACAAGGAGCTATTTGCTTTACAATCAACACAGGTGGACGTTTCCCGTGGAAAGAGGTGGCGGGTGGATGAGGTGATTTGACAGTTATTCCAGATGTGGTGACGGGAAGGGAAACCTTGTTACGACGTTCTCTCCAACTCCTCGCCCCCATTCTCTCACTCCATCACCAATCAGGAGAGTAGGAATGTGGCACATGAACCAATCAGAGCATTGAGTACAGGACTTGGGACATTGTGTTGTACAAGGCATTGGAGTATTGTATGCAGTTCTGGTCACCTGCCTAAGAAATCAATAAGACTGAATGAGTACAGAGAAAATTTACAAAGTCGCTACCAGAGCTTGAGGACCCAAGTTATAGGGTAAGGTTGAATAGGTTAGGACTTTACTCCCTGGAGTGTAGGAGAATGAGGGGAGATTTGATAGAGGTATATAAAATTATGAGGGGTATGGATAAGGAAAATGTAAGCAGGCTGTTTCCATTGAGGTTGGGTGAGACTAGGTGATAGGTTAAAGGTGAAAGGTGAAATATTTAAGGGGAATTGAGGGGGAGCTTCTCCCCTCAGAGGGCGATGAGTGTGACAGCGGAAGCGATGGATGCAGGTCGATTTCAGCATGTAAGAGAAGCTTGGACAGGTACAAGGGCGGGAGGGCTAAGGACACTGTTCCCTCTACGTTGCGCGGTGTGCTCCCATGCACGTAGCCTCTGTTGCCGCACAGCCGAAATTTTCTTTTACGTGAAGTGCCACGCAGTTTTCAGACCATGTAAAGCTTTCCTGCTCAGAGGGGTGGGTGGTCTGTGCAGCTGTAAAAAACAATTAGAGGGATTGTTGGCTATGAGTCCAGGCATGAGTCGATGGGAGTAGGCCGAATAACAATTTGGCACAGACTAGACGGGCCAAAGGGACTGTTTCTGATCTGTAGCATTCTGTGACTCTAAATAAACAACAAGTTTCACAACATATGTCAGTAATAACACGCCTGATTCTGAACCTGCCAAGCCATTAATTTCAGGTCTCAGTATCTCTGACAAAACTGCCCTGGACAGGAAACCACAGCCCGGTTTGGCCTCACGCCTTTGAAACGAGCATTCCATCAAACAAGAGCTGCAGTATCTGGGTCTATTTGCCCACAGGCAAAATTAATCCCTCGATCGGCAGCTCCAAAATAAAAAAACAACCGTTGCCTCACGGAGCTACAGCACACATTCCTGGTGAAGGGTCTCAACCAAAAACCCTGAGTGTCCATTTCCTCCACAGGTGCTGCCCGACCCCACGAGCCAGTCAAGCATTTTGTGTGTGCTGCTCCAGATTTCCAGCATCTGCAGAATCTCACGTTGCCTCACTGGCTGTACAACACTTTGGGCCCTGCTGGAATTATGAATGGTTCTTATCAAAAAAGCAAGTCTCGGTCTTTGCCCATTAAAGACCAGATCTGTTAAACGTTTAGATTCAGTACCTTTGTCTTGCAATAAATAGCCAGGTACTAACAATCCCAGTGTCCTGACAATCAGTAAACTGGAGACCCGTTTCAGTGTGTGCAAACGCCCTTCCCAAACCATCTTCTATTCACCAGCAGGGCAGGTGGGACTGTGCAGTTCCATGGACACCAGGCTTGGGTGACCATGCACAAAGATCACACATCAGTTTCATCAAGAAACAGCAAAGTCAGGCGAGTCTTGGTGAGACAAAGAGACAGACGGGGGGGGGGGGGGAGAATGAGACACAGAGTGAGGAGAGATAGACAGAGACAGAGATACATAGAGGGAGAGAGAGACAGACAGAGACAGAGAGAAATAAGAAAAAGAGAGCTAGACTGTGTGAGAGAGACAGGGAGGGAGAAACCTAGAGAAAGAGAGACAGACAGACAAGGTTACAATCAATCTTTGGACTTTCTCATTAAGGAAAGGCAACCTGGATGAAGACAACTGAACCAGGCAGGGGGTGAGTGCATTGTCTCCAAAAGCATCTGTGTTTGCAGTCGATGTTGAAATCTCAGGCCAGTGCAAATCCCGGCACAGTCAACTCCCCTGCAGCCTCTGGGGACAGCACACTGCCCAACGTCCCTCTGCGTAAAGTGCATTGTCGGCAGCAGGCTGGGGCGTAGACCCGGCTCGCTGGTGCCAACACCCTCCACCCCTCCGCTCACTCTTCTCCAAGTGTTGATTGCAAAGCACAAACACTTTTCAGCAATAAATAAGTCACATTGACCGGTCCGCACTGCCAACAGGTGAAGGAGGGACATCTCAGACAGGTGGGACGGAGCTGGTTCTTCTCATCCAATTGGGGAAACTCCTACGAACTCTGAGATCACAGGATAACGCCAATCTTGTTTCTTATTCCATCTGTTCAAGAGATGTGGGTTTAGAGGTCGAACCAGTATTAAACTCTGGTTGGGGAGCATCTTGAACGATCGCAGTTGTTCAGACACGGAGATAAGGTTCTTGAGACAAAGGATGTTCGTTCCCTCAGCTGCTGGTCAAGCGGTCTGACCGGTCACTCCCTCGCTCGCTCTGCACCAAACAGAGGTGGGGTGGAATGGGGAGGGGGAGGGGATTGGAGTGGACCTCCTTCACTCTTCCAGCCTCTGTATCTCCGGCCGGCTCTCCGCCTCCCCCCGGGACTCCGAGCGAGCCCGTGTGTACTCGCTGCCCTGCCCCGCTGCCTGCCTCGAGCTGGACATTCGCCAGATCCTGACGGCCAGGTACGAGTTGACCACGTAAGCCCCCGTGGCCAGGAAGCCAAACACCTGCAGGGAGGGACAGAAGGAGAGATGGTGACCAGCGGTCTGAGAGAATACAGTATGTCACAAGATGCAAGGTGGGAGTGGGCTCTCCGGCTCCAGTCGATGGTGACGTTCATTGTTTTGTTCATCTTCTCTAGCATCGGAAAACACTGCTGATTATTAAGGACACTAAATTCTGCAGGTCTACCTCCCTAGCGAGCAGAATAACAGAGTGCTGTACAGTTATGGACTAACGTGTGGAGCAGGCTCTTGCTACAGGTCTCGAGAAAACGGCTGTCGGAAGTGAAGGACGAGGACACAGAAGCACGCTGGTATTGAGGAAGGAGGTACAGGCGTATCAGGACTGGGTAACGGCTTCTTCCCCCAGGTTGTGAGATAATGAATACCCTGCCACCACCACTAGGACAGCGAGCTGCTTACTGCATTTAGAATAATATTTCATTAATATTAACTTAGTTATGGTCATAGATGTGCTGTGTGGGATATATATTTTGTGGGTGCACAGTGGTTGGAGGAACGTTGTTTCATTTGGTTGTATATATGTACAGTCAGATGACAATAAACCCGACTTTGAACTTGAGAGGCACTTCACAAGGAAGTGGAAATCAAAAAGAAAATAAACTTCGGCAGTTACAATTCTAATATATGAACAGACTAGTTTCCTATCAGATTTCTTCTTCAGCCCTTTACCTCTTCCACCTACCCCCTCCCAGCTTCCCACTTCATTCCCCATCACCCTCGCCCTTCCCTGGTCTTACCTAACCCCTCCTCCCTCTCCCTCCCCGCCCCCTTCTGCCCCCATGCTCTCCAGTCCTGGCACTGGAGGCAGGAACCAGTTAAGATACCACCAAAGCTTTTTGCTGACATTCCAATTTGTCCGTAAGACAGCTTATTTATCTTTTCTTTGTCTTTTTTTCCTTCCAAGGGGGCTGGGGGGCCGTCGGAGCCTGTGATCTACAGCTGCAGCTTGAAGTACAGTTCTCCCCGAGTGGCGGGTTCTCGGACACCCCGTGCGGCCTGGCGTTGGGATATCTTCACGTGCTACTTCAGTGTGTGGCGCCGTGAACACCCAGTCGCTCGTCAATTTCACCCACTGAAGCGTCACGGGAGACTACAACATGGAGACAGCAGGCGGTGTGCGCTGCTGTTGGAAACAGCCCCCTGTGCTTGAGCGATCCTTCCCCCTCCCTGCTTAATAGTGAGTGAGTGCCTGTCGGTCCTCGAGTTGGAGAAGCAGCACTAACTTGGGACTTTGGAACGGGAGCAAAGTCTCTCTCCCTCACCGGAGAGCGAGGGGCTGTCTGAGGTACCCCAGTGTTGGGATGGACTGCAATTTCTAATGATCAATGCCTCTTCAGGGGCTTTGCTATTGCTGGCATGGGGGGGGGGGGTTGATGGTGTAAGTGTGGGGGGTTCACTTGTGTAAGTGTGGGGGGTTTGATGGTGTAAGTGTGGGGGGGTTGGCTGGTGCAGGTGTGGGGGGGTTCGCTGGTGTAAGTGTGGGGGGGTTCGCTGGTGTAAGTGTGGGGGGTTCACTTGTGTAAGTGTGGGGGTGTTCGCTGGTGTGTGTGGGGGGGTTCGCTGGTGTAAGTGTGGGGGGGTTTCACTGGTGCAGGTGTGGGGGGGTTCGCTGGTGTAAGTGTGGGGGGGTTTCACTGGTGCAGGTGTGGGGGGGTTCGCTGTTGTAAGTGTGGGGGGGTTCGCTGGTGTAAGTGTGGGGGGTTCACTTGTGTAAGTGTGGGGGGTTTGATGGTGTAAGTGTGGGGGGTTTCACTGGTGTAGGTGTGGGTGGGTTCACTGGTGTAGGTGTGGGGGGGGGTCGCTGGTGTAGGTGTGGGGGGTTCGCTGGTGTAGGTGTGGGGGAGTTCACTGGTGTAAGTGTGGGGGGGTTTCGCTGGTGTAGGTGTGGGGGGGTTTCGCTGGTGTAGGTGTGGGGGGGTTCGCTGGTGTAAGTGGGGGGTTCGCTGGTGTAAGTGTGGGGGGGTTCGCTGGTGTAAGTGTGGGGGGGTTGCTGGTGTAGGTGTGGGGGGGTTTCGCTGGTGTAAGTGTGGGGGGGTTCGCTGGTGTAAGTGTGGGGGGGTTCGCTGGTGTAAGTGTGGGGGGGGTTTGCTGGTGTAGGTGTGGGGGGGTTGCTGGTGTAAGTGTGGGGGATTGCTGGTGTAAGTGTGGGGGGGTTCACTGGTGTAAGTGTGGGGGGGGGTCGCTGGTGTAGGTGTGGGGGGTTCGCTGGTGTAGGTGTGGGGGAGTTCACTGGTGTAAGTGTGGGGGGGTTTCGCTGGTGTAGGTGTGGGGGGGTTTCGCTGGTGTAGGTGTGGGGGGGTTCGCTGGTGTAAGTGGGGGGTTCGCTGGTGTAGGTGTGGGGGGGTTTCGCTGGTGTAAGTGTGGGGGGGTTCGCTGGTGTAAGTGTGGGGGGGGTTTGCTGGTGTAGGTGTGGGGGGGTTGCTGGTGTAAGTGTGGGGGATTGCTGGTGTAGGTGTGGGGGGGTTGCTGGTGTAGGTGTGGGGGGGTTCGCTGGTGTAGGTGTGGGGGGGTTGCTGGTGTATGTGTGGGGGGGTTGCTGGTGTAAGTGTGGGGGATTGCTGGTGTAGGTGTGGGGGGGTTCGCTGGTGTAGGTGTGGGGGGGTTCGCTGGTGTAGGTGTGGGGGGGTTGCTGGTGTAAGTGTGGGGGGGTTGCTGGTGTAGGTGTGGGACGGTTCGCTGGTGTAGGTGTGGGGGGGTTGCTGGTGTAAGTGTGGGGGGGTTGCTGGTGTAGGTGTGGGGGGGTTGCTGGTGTAGGTGTGGGGGGGTTCGCTGGTGTAGGTGTGGGGGGGTTGCTGGTGTAAGTGTGGGGGGGTTGCTGGTGTAAGTGTGGGGGGGTTCGCTGGTGTAGGTGTGGGGGGGTTGCTGGTGTAAGTGTGGGGGGGTTGCTGGTGTAAGTGTGGGGGGGTTCGCTGGTGTAAGTGTGGGGGGTTCACTGGTGTAAGTGTGGGGGGTTCACTGGTGTAAGTGTGGGGGAGTTCACTGGTGTAGGTGTGGGGGGGTTGCTGGTGTAGGTGTGGGGGGGTTCGCTGGTGTAGGTGTGGGACGGTTTGCTGGTGTAGGTGTGGGGGGGGGTTGCTGGTGTAGGTGTGGGGGGGGGTTGCTGGTGTAAGTGTGGGGGGGGTTGCTGGTGTAGGTGTGGGGGGGGGTTGCTGGTGTAGGTGTGGGGGGGGGTTGCTGGTGTAAGTGTGGGGGGGGTTGCTGGTGTAGGTGTGGGGGGGGTTGCTGGTGTAAGTGTGGGGGGGGTTGCTGGTGTAGGTGTGGGGGGGTTGCTGGTGTAAGTGTGGGGGGGTTGCTGGTGTAAGTGTGGGGGGTTGCTGCTGTTTGTGTGTGGGGGGAGGGGGTACTTTGGATTTCTGATGTTTCTGTCATTCGTTCTTCGGGGTTTTTTTGTTTTGTGGGTGTCCGTGAAGAGTGAGAATTTCAGGTTGTGTCCTGTACACATTCTCTGATATTATATTGAACCATTGAAGCCGATGTAAAGTCAACTCGTTATTCCCATAGATGCTGCCTGACCTGCTGAATTCCTCAGTGTTTGGTGTTTCGTATGAGAAACATAGACAGAGTAGCCAGGGAGTATCTGTTTTCCTGGGATGAAATGTCTAACACCGGAGGGCATGCATTTAAAGGGGGGGGGAGGGTAATTTCAAAAGAGAGGAGACAGACAAGTGTTTTTACACAGAGAATGGTGGGAGCCTGGATTGCAATGCCTGGAGTGGGGGTAAAGCCAGATACATTAGAGAAATAGAGGGCTATGGGTAACCCGAGGTAATTTTTAAGGCAGGGACATGTTCGGCACAGTACTGTGGGCCGAAGGGTCTGTATTGTGCTGTGGGTTTTCTGTGTTTCTATTGGACATTTAGATAGGCACATGGACGTTGTGTCAGCAGAAGTGATTAGATTAGTTGGTTATTTGAATATTTAACTGGTTCAGCACAGCAGTGTGGGCCCAAGGGCCTGTTTCTGGTCTGTACACGATCAATGATCTGGATGATAACGTGGTGAGCTGCTCAGTACTCTGCGAGGTTTACTCACTTCAATGCTGAAGTGACTCTGCAGCTGTGGGCTGCAAACGTCAGACTCCTGAACCAGCTTCGCTCACCTCCGTGGCTGCAGACTCCCCTTTAGTGACTCTGCAGCTGTGGGCTGCAAACGTCAGGCTCCTGAACCAGCTTCGCTCACCTCCGTGGCTGCAGACTCCCCTTTAGTGACTCTGCAGCTCATGATCTGCGTGTTATTTGTGTACTTTTTTCCTGTCTGCATGATTTGTTCGTTTTTGTACACTTTGCATATTTGACGGTCTTTGTGGTATGAGGTTTTCATGGGTTCGATTGTGGTGGCTGCCTGCAAAAAGATGAATCTCAAGTCTGTACACAGTATACAAACTTAAATAAGAAATGCACTTTGAACAAATCCGTTGATTGTCCGTGCCGATGCATTGACCATCCACTTACGCCAGAATACAGACAGAAAAAGCTGGAAACAGTCAGCAGGCCAGTCAGCTTCTGTGGAGAGAAATCGAACTAATGTTCCGGTCTGCAATGCCTTCATTCTCACCTGACACCCTAACCCCAGTTATCTTCAACTGGTGTTAAACTACAGGGCTTTCACACAGATGCTGCCTGACCTGACTTTTTCTCCCTCGAATTTTCTGTTTTATTTCAGATTTCCAGCATCTGCAATTTTACGTACTTTACACCGACTGTATTTAATTCTCCCCACACTCCCACCACCCACCCGATTCTATCCTCGTCTGTGTACCAAGCAACAAATTACACTGGCCAATTAACCTCCCTAATCCACACATCGTCTGATGTGGGGGATATGGAAGCACCCAGGGGAAACCCACACAGTCACATGGAGAACATACGAACTCCACACAGACAGCACTGAAGGTCGGGATTGACCGGGGTCTGTAGAGAGAGGGAGTGGCTCCCCAGTGATACCATTGTGTGAGAGTAGACTGGATAAATTTTACCCATAATGGAGATGTCTACAACGAGACACAGCTTTAAGGCAAAGGGGTAAGAGGTTGAGAGGGGAACTGAAGAAGTCAATTAAGGGCCGGCCACTAGAGGGAGCAGCTGTCCCCTTTAGGGAACTTTATCTCATCTTGCATCATCTCTGAGAGAACTTTCTCCAATCTCAGAGTAAGCTTTATCCCGTCTCCGAGTGAGCATTACCCCGTCTCCGAGGGAGCATTAACCCGTCTCCGAGGGAGCATTACCCCATCTCAGAGTAAGCTTTATCCCGTCTCCGAGTGAGCATTACCCCGTCTCCGAGTGAGCATTACCCCGTCTCCGAGGGAGCATTAACCCGTCTCCGAGGGAGCATTACCCCGTCTCCGAGTGAGCATTACCCCGTCTCCGAGAGAGCATTAACCCGTCTCCGAGGGAGCATTACCCCATCTCTGAGTGAGCTTTACCCCGTCTCTGAGTGAGCATTACCCCTTCTCCGAGGGAGCATTACCCCGTCTCCGAGTGAGCATTACCCCGTCTCCGAGAGAGCATTACCCCGTCTCCGAGGGAGCATTAACCCATCTCCGAGTGAGCATTACCCCGTCTCCGAGTGAGCATTACCCCGTCTCCGAGAGAGCATTACCCCGTCTCCGAGGGAGCATTACCCCGTCTCCGAGGGAGCATTACCCCGTCTCCGAGTGAGCTTTACCCCGTCTCCGAGAGAGCATTACCCCGTCTCCGAGAGAGCATTACCCCGTCTCCGAGAGAGCATTAACCCGTCTCCGAGGGAGCATTACCCCATCTCTGAGTGAGCTTTACCCCGTCTCCGAGAGAGCATTACCCCGTCTCCGAGAGAGCATTAACCCGTCTCCGAGGGAGCATTAACCCGTCTCTGAGGGAGCATTACCCCGTCTCCGAGTGAGCATTACCCCATTTTTGATGAAGCATTATCCCATCTCCCAGGGAGCATTACCCCGTCTCCGAGTGAGCATTACCCCGTCTCCGAGTGAGCTTTACCCCGTCTCCGAGTGAGCTTTACCCCGTCTCCGAGAGAGCATTATCCCATCTCTGAGGGAGGTTTCATTTGTCTGATGGAGCTACAGTTATCCCATCTGAAAGAGCCTTAATTTGTCTGAGGGAATATTGAGTCATCTGAGGGAGCTTTTTGCCCACTTTTGAGGTAATTTTGTCTCATTTCTGAGGGAGCTAAAAATATGAGGAAGAGACGTTTCACTCAGAGGAGAGGCTGAGATCAGGAACTCACAGCTGGTGAGGGAGAGATTCCCACAACTGGAGAGATCCCTTGTGATAATATTTATTTTATCAGCATGGGACAGGCATTTCTGGCCCTTCGAGCTATGCCAACAGCAACCCCTGACTGAACTCCGGCCTAGTGACAGGACAATTTACAATCACCAATTTAACCTGCTAACCAGTACATCTTTGGACTGTGGGAGGAAACCAGAGCACCTGGAGGAAACCCATATGACCATACAAGGAGGACGTACAAACGCCTTACAGAGGATGCTGGGATTGAACTCTGAACTCCGAACAGCCTGAGCTGCAATAGCATCATGTTAAAGGCTACACTAGCGCAGTGCTCCTGGTGAACCTGCTTCCTGGCACTGACAAGATGAATACTTTGTACTTGGCATGTCTCTGCTTCAGGCTGGGGAATCTAATAACATTACTGGAGCTTGGCTGTGGGTGGAGAGTGTCCACAACCCGTGGATGGCCAGTATGGACAGCGGCTTGATGGTGGGTACAGACTCAATGGGCCAAAGGGCCCCCTCTCCGTGATAGGTATCTGATTTTGATGTCGGTTGAGCTGCAACATAGGGGTGGCCACAAGAGGGCACTCCTGTGCTCCTTTAGGGAGCTTTAACCTGTCACTGCCCTGACCCCATCTCTAAGGGGGCTTTCACCCATCAGCAATGTAGCTTTGACCTCTCTCTGTGAGTGATCTTTGACCCCGACTCCGAGGCCACCTTAATCCATCTCTGAGGGAGCTGTCACCCGTCTGAAGGAGTTTTAACTCACCCTTTACCCACACTGAGGGAGCAGGTCATGATCTCAAGGGGAGGACAGGGTGGTATTGATGGAGGTTCCACCCCACCCACAGGGAAATGTCAACACCAATCTCTGCTTCACTGCACAACCCAGAACTCAGGAACTGAACTAATTTTCATCTCTTGGCTGACTGGGACTGCAGGATTTGGGTCTGTACGATGGAGGTGCATGAGAGAAGGTGTATGGAGGGGTTCCTGTGGGATTGATGGAGACAGGGTTCCTTAAGGTTGTTATAGCTGAGGGTGGTAATGGGGGCAATGCCTCTGACGACCCAGTCCAGCTCCTGGCCTTCATATGTCACTTAGCTGCTAAGCCCAGCAGAAGTGTGTCTACTGACAGGAGAACAGGCAAAGAGGAGTTACTGAAGCTTTAAAACCAGTTGCTTCGGGCAGATGGGGCTCATCAGCTGTGGTTGGCAGCTCATCCAGGAGAAGGAAAACTTTGATCTCAAACTTCCACTGTCTTGTGGCCATAACCACTGACGTAAAAGACTGCGGGAGTAAACCCAGAGGGAAAAATCTGGAGTTAAAGTCCCTAAGGCAGTCCTATGTGAGCTCAATGCTAACCGGTAACTCCAGTGATGCTGCTGGTGCCAAACTGTATCGGTCCCTGTCGTTCCTTTGGATTCATCAGCTGCGTGGAGAGGGGGAGCCTGCTGTACGAGCAACAGCATACTCTCCACATCATACTGCCCTGGCTTGTGTATGACAGCTAGGATGCAATATCCATCGTAGACCCCAACAAAGGGCCTCCTCGAGGGGTAGTGGAAGCCCGGCGAAGGGGTCATGGTGGTAGGCGGTGGAGTTTTCTGCGTGGCAAGCTGCGACTGGGGCCGTGGTCTGCGGGCGGTGACAGTAGATTCACTGGGGCCCACTCAGAGAAACTGGGGGTGACAGGTCAGGGAACAGTCGCCTGGGGACATAGGTCAGGGAATGTTTGCTAACAAGGTCACAGGTCTGGGAACTCTCCCCTGAAGCCACAGCTGAGGGAATACTCACTCCAAGGTCACAGGTCAGGCCACACTCCTGAGGGGTCAAAAACATGCTTCCTATGTTCCAAAGTTCAAAGTAAATCTATTATCAAACTACATATACCGTTTGTCACCATATACAAACACGAGATTCATTTTCTTGTGGGCTTACACAATAAATCCAAGAACCATAATAGAATCAATGAAAGATTGCACCAACAGGGCAGACAAACAGTGTGAAAAAGACAACAAACTGGGCAAATACAAAGAGTTAGGAGAGAATAATTAATACATAAATAAATAGATATCGAGAACACGAGATGAAGAATCATTGAAAGTGAGTTCATAGGTCGTGGGGCGAGGGAAGAGCCTGATGGTTGAGGGGTAATGACCTGGTGGAGTGGGTCCTGAGGCTCCTGTACCTCCTTCCTGATGGTTGAGGGTAATAATTGATCCTGAACCTGGTGGTGTGGGTCCTGAGGCTCCTGTACCTCCTTCCTGACGGCAGCAGAGCGAAGGGAGCACGATCTGGGTGGTAGGGTTGAGGTTAGCTCCAGACACTCACCACAGCCGCGATCTCCCCTTTCCTCTTGTGGTTCATGGCTGCCAGGACGATGGAGGCGATGAAGAAGAGCAGGGTACTGACGATGGTGTTGATCAAATCCTGAGGGAGAACGCAGTCGGTTTATGGTCATGTACAGCACCATGCAGTGAGAGCCCCCATCACGTAAAGCTCACCGCATAAACAATCTACATGGAAATATTACTACTATAAACAGAAACTGGCAGAACGGTGAGGTCTGAGGTCGTGTATCCAGAAATGTTAAACTGACACAAACAAGTCTAGCTCTAGGAATCCCTGGTTAGACCACACCTGTTCAGGTCTGCTCCTGTCATTACAGGAAGGACATAGAGGAGATTTGCCAGGGCGCTGCCTGAACCAGAGAGAACGTCTCATGAGGACAGGCTGAGTGAGCGGGGGCTTTTTCTCTTTGGAGCGAAAGGGGGTGAGAGGTGGACAAGGTGGTAGGAGGCATAGATTGAATGGGCAGCCAGAGACCAGCCAACACGAGGGGGCATAATTTTAAGGAGGAAAGTATGGAGGGGTATCAGAGGTAGTTGTTTGTACACAGAGAATGGTAGGGTATGTGGAACACCCTGCCAGGGGTGGTGATAGAGGCAGATACATTAGGGACATTTAAGAAACTCTTAGATAGGCACATGGATGATAAGAAAATGGAGGCTATGTTGGATTGATCTTGGAGTAGGGAAAGGGTCGGCACAACATTGTGGGCCGAAGGGCCTCTGCTGTTCTGTGTATCAGTCAGTGTCTGGGGTTTATAGTTACCCATGTACATCTGACACCTGTAAACTCCAGTGTGAAGTGGGAGGGTTAACAATGGAAGATCACAGAACAGTATGATGTTGTACCAACCTTTTAACCTACTCTAAGATCAGTCTAACCCCTCCCTTCCACGTAGCCCCCCACTTTTCATCTACGTGCCAAAAACAGCTGAGAGGCTGTAGGGGTGGGTGGGGACAGAGCGGTCTTGGTGAGGCAGAAGCCCAGTCGGCCTGTTCTGGCCCTTCTCTCGGAACTCGTTCCTCAGCACACGCTGCCGACCCAACCACAAAAATGTCAGCAATTCCAGTCGGAGAGTTTAATATCCGTGCAGTCTGAGCTTCACCAGGAAGTGTATTCCAGATGTGCTCTATCTGTGTTCACGCTGACTGTGGACCAGACGACTCAGACGGTACTGTTCGTTACACACCCCCTCCTCCCGTCTAGGAAGCCCCTTCCATCCACCCCTCTCCTCACAAACCCCTGCACCCAGGTCACTGAAAGTCAGATCGAGGTTTCAGTCATAGTGCACGACAGCACAGGAACCGGCCCTGTGGCCCATCTAGTCCGTGCCAATCTGGTCTTCTGCTGGGTCCTGCACCTGGGCCATATCCCTCGAAACCCCTCTCATCCCTTTGGTCCCTACAGGGATCCACTCTACCCCCTTGTTCCTGACGTATGCCCATGAGACACAGGAGCAGAATCAGGCCATTTGGCCCTTCTAGTCTGCTTTTAGCATCTGTTGGGATTTCCCTTATCTTACCTGTCAAGGATTTTTCGTCCTCCTGATTTCTAAGATTGGTCCTACATCCTGGAACTTCCTCCCCGTCCCCCTGCATGGTCTCACCCCCCTACCCCCAGCCCTGTGGTTCCAACCTCCATCCGGTTGTGACTTCAGATTTATTATTTATGTATTTTATACAGCGCAGAACAGGCCTTCCAGCCCAATGAGCTGCACTCTCCGGCAGCCCACCGATTCAACCTTGGCCCAGTCACAGGACAATTTACACTGACCTACTAACCCATACGTCTTTGGAGTGTGCGATGGAAAGTGAGTATCTGAAGAAAACCCGTGGGGAGAAGATATAAACTCCTTAGAGAACGGTGCCAGAATTAACTCCGAGCTCCTGAATCCCCCGGGCTGTAACAGCATCACACTAACACTACAGTACACCGCAAAAACCTCGGCATTTTCTCACATAGCCCCCACCTTTGTACCTCCACTGGCAACCATGTCTTCAACTGCCGCAAATTCTGAAAATTTCACTCTAACCCTTCCCCTCCCCTTCCGTAAAGTGATTCTTAGAACCTTCATTGTTGTCCAAGTTTGTGACCTAATATCTCCTGATTTGGCTTGGCATTAATTCCAGTTGGTAACACATCTGCAAAGTGCTTTTTGCTACTTTTCTGCCTCCAGTATGTCATAAATGTCATGTCACGTAGAAGTATAACATCCTGTTGCTCATTAGAAGTCTGAGGAAATTTGGAATGCCGTCAAAAATTCTGTTTCCATCACTGTCTGGCATCCAGAGGCCACTGCATAGGATCAGAAAAAAGCTGCAGAGGGTTGTAAACTCAGCCAGGCCCATCATGGGCGCTAGCCTCCCCCAGCTTCAACGAAATCCTCAAAAGGCAATGCCTCAAAAAGGCAGCATCCGTCACTAAGAGCCCTCACAATCGAGGACATGTCCTCTTCTCATTATTACCATCCCGGAGGTATCAGAGGCACTGGGTTTACCCTCTTCATTAGTCAAGGCACAGAGTTCAAAAGTCAGGAAGTTATGTTGCAGCTTTATAAAACTCTAGTAAGACCGTATCTGGAGAATTGCGTACAGTTCTGGTCATCCCATTATAGGAAGGATGTTGAGGCTTTGGAGAGGGTGCAGAAGAGGTTTACCAGGATGCCGCCTGGTTTCAGGGGCATGAAGTTGGACAGACTGGGGTTGTTTTCTCTGAGTGGCGGATCTAGGGGAGATCTGATAGCAGTTTATAAGATTACGAGAGGCACAGACAGAGCGGACAGAAACTTTTTCCCAGGGTTGAAATGTCTAACAACAGAGGCCATGCATTTAACGTGGGAGGGGGTAATTTCAAAGGGGTGCGAGGAGCAAGTTTTTTTAGACTGTGTTGGGTGCCCAGTGTGGTGGTACAGGCAGAAAAAATAGGGACTTTAAGATAGGCAGATGAATGCGGTGAAATTGGAAGGACATGGATATTGTGTATGCAAAAGCAATTAGTTTAGTTGGCCACGTGAAGACTAATTTGACTGGTTCGGCACAACATTGCGGGCCAAAAGCCTGTGCCTGTACTGTACTGTTATGCTCTATATTCGAGAGTTTAGAAGAATGAGGGGTAAACTCATTGGAACAAACACGACTCTTACGAGTCTTGATGGGGTGTATGGAGGGGTCCAGGATGCAGGGACAAAGGAACTGCTGTTCAGGGTGAGGAGGCATTTCTTCATCCAATGAGTGGCCCTTTCCGTCAATGTCAAGTTTGTACATTTGTAGGCATGGTTTTGGGAACAGAGAGGGGAGTTAGGGGTCAGGTTAGGAAGTACGGACAGGGATGTGTAGAGATTAAGGGGCCAGCCAGAGTATAGCCTCCACTCTGCAACTGAAGGCCAGCAACATGAACGCGGTTGGACGTCGGATGTCAGAATGAGGGCTGGTGCCCACCCCACCCCCAGGTCAATGAGCTAATGGGAAGGGGGTTCCAGGATCGGAGGTCCATGTGGGCAAGAGGCACCAATAATGGTGAGCACCCCCCAGGTACACAAATCAGTGAGACCAGAATTCAAGGCCAAGTGCTTGGAGTCCAATCATTGCAAGTCTGTTATTCAAGGCCTAGAGTTTGGGTTTGGAGTTTGGAGTTATTGGTGAGTTCGTTGTTCAAGGCTGAGAGTTTGGGGTCCAGTTATTGGTGAGTTCGTTGTTCAAGGCTGAGAGTTTGGGGTCCAGTTATTGGTGAGTTCGTTGTTCAAGGCCTAGAGTTTGGGGTCCAGTTATTGGTGAGTTCGTTGTTCAAGGCTGAGAGTTTGGGGTCCAGTTATTGGTGAGTTCATTGTTCAAGGCTGAGAGTTTGGGGTCCAGTTATTGGTGAGTTCATTGTTCAAGGCCTAGAGTTTGGGGTCCAGTTATTGGAGAGTTCGTTGTTCAAGGCTGAGAGTTTGGGGTCCAGTTATTGGTGAGCTCGTTGTTCAAGGCTGAGAGTTTGGGGTCCAGTTATTGGTGAGTTCATTGTTCAAGGCCTAGAGTTTGGGGTCCAGTTATTGGTGACTTCATTGTTCAAGGCGGAGTGTTTGGGGTCCAGTTATTGGTGAGTTCATTGTTCAAGGCGGAGTGTTTGGGGTCCAGTTATTGGTGAGTTCATTGTTCAAGGCCTAGAGTTTGGAGTCCAGTTATTGGTGAGTTCATTGTTCAAGGCTGAGAGTTTGGGGTCCAGTTATTGGTGACTTCATTGTTCAAGGCGGAGTGTTTGGGGTCCAGTTATTGGTGAGTTCATTGTTCAAGGCGGAGTGTTTGGGGTCCAGTTATTGGTGAGTTCACTGTTCAAGGCCTAGAGTTTGGGGTCCAGTTATTGGTGAGTTCATTGTTCAAGGCTGAGAGTTTGGGGTCCAGTTATTGGTGAGTTCATTGTTCAAGGCTGGGAGTTTGGGGTCCAGTTATTGGTGAGTTCATTGTTCAAAGTGGAGTGTTTGGGGTCCAGTTATTGGTGAGTTCGTTGTTCAAGGCCTAGAGTTTGGGGTCCAGTTATTGGTGAGTTTGTTGTTCAAGGCCTAGAGTTTGGGGTCCAGTTATTGGTGAGTTCGTTGTTCAAGGCTGAGAGTTTGGGGTCCAGTTATTGGTGAGTTCATTGTTCAAGGCTGAGAGTTTGGGGTCGAGTTATTGGTGAGTTCATTGTTCAAGGCGGAGTGTTTGGGGTCCAGTTATTGGTGAGTCTGTTGGTCAAGGCTGAGAGTTTGGGGTCCAGTTATTGGTGAGTTCATTGTTCAAGGCCTAGAGTTTGGGGTCCAGTTATTGGTGAGTTCATTGTTCAAGGCTGAGAGTTTGGGGTCCAGTTATTGGTGAGTTCATTGTTCAAGGCCTAGAGTTTGGGGTCCAGTTATTGGTGAGTTCATTGTTCAAGGCTGAGAGTTTGGGGTCCAGTTATTGGTGAGTTCATTGTTCAAGGCCTAGAGTTTGGGGTCCAGTTATTGGTGAGTTCATTGTTCAAGGCTGAGAGTTTGGGGTCCAGTTATTGGTGAGTTCATTGTTCAAGGCTGAGAGTTTGGGGTCCAGTTATTAGTGAGTTCATTGTTCAAGGCTGAGAGTTTGGGGTCCAGTTATTGGTGAGTTCATTGTTCAAGGCCTAGAGTTTGGGGTCCAGTTATTGGTGAGTTCATTGTTCAAGGCGGAGAGTTTGGGGTCCAGTTATTGGTGAGTTCATTGTTCAAGGCCTAGAGTTTGGGGTCCAGTTATTGGTGAGTTCATTGTTCAAGGCTGAGAGTTTGGGGTCCAGTTATTGGTGAGTTCATTGTTCAAGGCCTAGAGTTTGGGGACCAGTTATTGGTGAGTTCATTGTTCAAGGCCTAGAGTTTGGGGTCCAGTTATTGGTGAGTTCATTGTTCAAGGCTGAGAGTTTGGGGTCCAGTTATTGGTGAGTTCATTGTTCAAGGCCTAGAGTTTGGGGTCCAGTTATTGGTGAGTTCATTGTTCAAGGCTGAGAGTTTGGGGTCCAGTTATTGGTGAGTTCATTGTTCAAGGCTGAGAGTTTGGGGT
Source organism: Hypanus sabinus (assembly GCF_030144855.1). Classification (NCBI taxonomy): domain Eukaryota; kingdom Metazoa; phylum Chordata; class Chondrichthyes; order Myliobatiformes; family Dasyatidae; genus Hypanus; species Hypanus sabinus. Next base: position 78,481,881 of record NC_082722.1, read on the forward strand.
CCAGTTATTGGTGAGTTCATTGTTCAAGGCTGAGAGTTTGGGGTCCAGTTATTGGTGAGTTCATTGTTCAAGGCCCAGAGTTTGGGGTCCAGTTATTGGTGAGTTCATTGTTCAAGGCTGAGAGTTTGGGGTCCAGTTATTGGTGAGTTCATTGTTCAAGGCTGAGAGTTTGGGGTCCAGTTATTGGTGAGTTCATTGTTCAAGGCTGAGAGTTTGGGGTCCAGTTATTGGTGAGTTCATTGTTCAAGGCCTAGAGTTTGGGGTCCAGTTATTGGTGAGTTCATTGTTCAAGGCTGAGAGTTTGGGGTCCAGTTATTGGTGAGTTCATTGTTCAAGGCTGAGAGTTTGGGGTCCAGTTATTAGTGAGTTCATTGTTCAAGGCTGAGAGTTTGGGGTCCAGTTATTGGTGAGTTCATTGTTCAAGGCCTAGAGTTTGGGGTCCAGTTATTGGTGAGTTCATTGTTCAAGGCGGAGAGTTTGGGGTCCAGTTATTGGTGAGTTCATTGTTCAAGGCCTAGAGTTTGGGGTCCAGTTATTGGTGAGTTCATTGTTCAAGGCTGAGAGTTTGGGGTCCAGTTATTGGTGAGTTCATTGTTCAAGGCCTAGAGTTTGGGGACCAGTTATTGGTGAGTTCATTGTTCAAGGCCTAGAGTTTGGGGTCCAGTTATTGGTGAGTTCATTGTTCAAGGCTGAGAGTTTGGGGTCCAGTTATTGGTGAGTTCATTGTTCAAGGCCTAGAGTTTGGGGTCCAGTTATTGGTGAGTTCATTGTTCAAGGCTGAGAGTTTGGGGTCCAGTTATTGGTGAGTTCATTGTTCAAGGCCTAGAGTTTGGGGTCCAGTTATTGGTGAGTTCATTGTTCAAGGCGGAGAGTTTGGGGTCCAGTTATTGGTGAGTTCATTGTTCAAGGCCTAGAGTTTGGGGTCCAGTTATTGGTGAGTTCATTGTTCAAGGCGGAGTGTTTGGGGTCCAGTTATTGGTGAGTTCATTGTTCAAGGCGGAGTGTTTGGGGTCCAGTTATTGGTGAGTTCATTGTTCATGGCCTAGAGTTTGGGGTCCAGTTATTGGTGAGTTCATTGTTCAAGGCTGAGAGTTTGGGGTCCAGTTATTGGTGAGTTCATTGTTCATGGCCTAGAGTTTGGGGTCCAGTTATTGGTGAGTTCATTGTTCAAGGCGGAGAGTTTGGGGTCCAGTTATTGGTGAGTTCATTGTTCAAGGCCTAGAGTTTGGGGTCCAGTTATTGGTGAGTTCATTGTTCAAGGCTGAGAGTTTGGGGTCCAGTTATTGGTGAGTCTGTTGGTCAAGGCTGAGAGTTTGGGGTCCAGTTATTGGTGAGTTCGTTGTTCAAGGCTGAGAGTTTGGGGTCCAGTTATTGGTGAGTCTGTTGGTCAAGGCTGAGAGTTTGGGGTCCAGTTATTGGTGAGTTCGTTGTTCAAGGCTGAGAGTTTGGGGTCCAGTTATTGGTGAGTTCATTGTTCAAGGTGGATTGTTTGGGGTCCAGTTATTGGTGAGTCTGTTGGTCAAGGCTGAGAGTTTGGGGTCCAGTTATTGGTGAGTTCATTGTTCAAGGCCTAGAGTTTGGGGTCCAGTTATTGGTGAGTTCATTGTTCAAGGCTGAGAGTTTGGGGTCCAGTTATTGGTGAGTTCATTGTTCAAGGCCTAGAGTTTGGGGTCCAGTTATTGGTGAGTTCATTGTTCAAGGCTGAGAGTTTGGGGTCCAGTTATTGGTGAGTTCATTGTTCAAGGCCTAGAGTTTGGGGTCCAGTTATTGGTGAGTTCATTGTTCAAGGCTGAGAGTTTGGGGTCCAGTTATTGGTGAGTTCATTGTTCAAGGCTGAGAGTTTGGGGTCCAGTTATTGGTGAGTTCATTGTTCAAGGCTGAGAGTTTGGGGTCCAGTTATTGGTGAGTTCATTGTTCAAGGCCTAGAGTTTGGGGTCCAGTTATTGGTGAGTTCATTGTTCAAGGCTGAGAGTTTGGGGTCCAGTTATTGGTGAGTTCATTGTTCAAGGCTGAGAGTTTGGGGTCCAGTTATTGGTGAGTTCATTGTTCAAGGCTGAGAGTTTGGGGTCCAGTTATTGGTGAGTTCATTGTTCAAGGCCTAGAGTTTGGGGTCCAGTTATTGGTGAGTTCATTGTTCAAGGCGGAGAGTTTGGGGTCCAGTTATTGGTGAGTTCATTGTTCAAGGCGGAGTGTTTGGGGTTCAGTTATTGGTGAGTCTGTTGTTCAAGGCCTAGGGTTTGGGGTCGAGTTATTGGTGAGTTCATTGTTCAAGGCTGAGAGTTTGGGGTCCAGTTATTGGTGAGTTCATTGTTCAAGGCGGAGTGTTTGGGGTCCAGTTATTGGTGAGTTCATTGTTCAAGGCGGAGTGTTTGGGGTCCAGTTATTGGTGAGTCTGTTGGTCAAGGCCTAGGGTTTGGGGTCCCATCATCAACACGTCTGAAGTTTGGGGATCTCATCTTGTTCAATGTCATCAGCAAGCTCTGGGGCCAATCTGATTGAAGCACAAAGGTCAATCAGAGGTGCTGATGAAATAGTGGATCTAAAACTAGTGTATTATGCTTGAACAAGGGAGACTACAACGGGATGAGGGAGCAGTTGGCTAGTGTGGATTGGGAGCACAGGCTATTTTGGTAGGACAGTTGAAGAACAGTGGAATACTTTCAAAGAGATTTTTCTCAGTGCTCAACAAAAGTATATTCCAGTCAAAAGTAAGGACAGTAAGTATGGGGAGAGCCAGCCTTGGATAACTAAGGAAATAAAAAATAGTTCCAAATTAAAAGCTCATGTGTACAAATTCACAAAGAGTAATGGGACACTGGAGGATTGGGAAAACTTTAAAAAGCAACAAAGAACAACTAAACAAGAAATAACGAAACGGAAGATAATAAAAGTAAATTAGCACAAAATATAAAAACAGATAGCAAATTTTTTATAAATATATAAAGCGGAAGAGGGTGGCTAGAGTCAACGTAGGTCCCTTGGAAGGGGAAATTGATATTAGGTGATAAGGAAATGGCTGAGACATTGAACAACCATTTTGTGTTGGTCTTCAAGGTGGAGGACATGTCTCATTTGCCAAAGAAGGATGTAACGGATGAAATGGGAGATGAGGACCTCGATAAAATCACTATCACTAAAGAGATAGCGATGAGCAAACTAGAGGGCCTGAAGGTAGATAAGTCCCCTGGTCCTGATGGGATGCACCCCAGGGTGCTGAAGGAATTGACGGAGGTTATAATAGACATGTTGGTAATCACTTACCAAAATTCTCTAGACTCTGGGCAGGTCCTGGCAGATTGGAAGACAGCAAATGTCACGCCACTTTTAAAAAAGGATGTAGGCAAATAACGGGCAACTATAGGCCAGTTAGCTTAACATCTGTAGTCAGGAAAATGCTTGAAGCTGTCATTAAGGAAGAAGTAGTGAAACATTTAGAAAGGAATGGTTCCATTAGACAGACACAGCATGGATTCAGAAAGGGCAGGTCCTGTTTGACAAATTTACTGGAGTTCTTTGAGGACATAATGAGTGCAGTGGGTAGAGGGGAACAGGTGGATTTCGTGTACTCGGATTTCCAGAAGGCGTTCGATAAGGTGCCGCACAAGAGACTTACAAATATGATACGGGTGCATGGCATTGGAGGAGGTGTATTGGCATGGATAGTGGATTGGTTAACCAATAGACAGCAGAGAGTTGATATGAATGGGTGTTTCTCCGGTTGGCAGTCAGTGGTGAGTGGGGTGCCATAGGGGTCGGTGCTGGGCCCGCAGCTGTTCAACATTTATATTGATGATTTGGAAGAGGGAGCTGAGTGTAGCGTAGCAAAATTTGTTGATGACACTAAACTGAGTGGAAAAGCAAATTGCACAGAGGATGTGGAGAGTCTGCAGAGGGATATAGATAGGTTAAGTGAGTGGGCCAAGGTCTGGCAAGTGGAATACAACGTTGGTAAATGTGAGATCATCCACTTTGAAAGGAATAATAGAAGAGCAGGTTATTGTGTAAATGGTGAAAGATTGCAGCATGCTGTTGTGCAGAGGGATTTGAAAATGCTTGTGCATGAATCGCAAAAAGTTGGCTTGCAGGTCCAACAGGTTATTAAGAAGCAAATGGAATGTTGGCCTTCATTGCTAGAGGGATTGAATTCAAGAGCCGGGAGGTCATGCTGCAACTATACAGGATACTGGTGAGGCCACACCCGGAGTACTGTGTGCAGTTCTGGTCTCCTTACTTGAGGAAGGATATACTGGCTTTGGAGGCAGTGCAGAGGAGGTTCACCAGGTTAATTCCAGGGATGAAGGGGTTAACCTATGAGGAGAGATTGAGTCGCCTGGGACTATACTCTCTGGAGTTCAGAAGAATGAGAGGGGATCTTCTTATAGAAACGTACAAAATTTTGTAGAAGTAGGAAAGTTGTTTCCATTGGTAGGTGAGACTAGAACTAGGGGACATTGCCTCAAGGTTCAAGGGAGAAGATTTAGGACGGAGATGAGGAGAAACTGGTTTTCCCAGAGAGCGGTGAATCTGTGGAATTCTCTGCCCTGGGAAGCAGTTGAGGCTTCTTCACTAAATATATTTAAGAAACAGTTAGGTAGATTTTTACATAGTAGGGGAATTAAGGGTTATGGGGAAAAGGCAGGTAGATGGAGCTGAGTTTACGGACAGATCAGCCACGATCCTATTGAATGGCGGGGCAGGCTCGATGGGCCAGATAGCCTACTCCTGCTCCTATTTCTTATGTTCTTATATCCAGAGGTCAAGGCCCAAAGGCTGTAGCCCTGAATCTGCTAACTTCTCGTCCACTAGGAAGCTGAAGGCCCAGTCTCTGTGAATCCACAAGTCTGCTGAAAGCTGAACACGGCCTGTCCTCGGGCCGGAGGCTGAACACGGCCTGTCCTCGGGTCGGAGGCTGAAAACGGCCTGTCCTCGGGCCAGAGGCTGAGCACGGTCTGTCCTCGGGCCGGAGGCTGAGCACAGCCTGTCCTCGGGCCGGAGGCTGAAGACGGCCTGTCCTCGGGCCGGAGGCTGAACATGGCCTGTCCTAGGGCTGGAAGACTGTGTACTTATGTGGGTGGGTGGGAGGAACGGGACTTGTTTTTCTGTTGTTTTGTTACTTGTTTTGTTCTGTGTTGTTCTGCTGAATGTTTTGGACATACTTTTTTGGAATGGAATGTGTGATGACACTTGCCCCAGCTCTCCCACAAATTGTGTGGGTTGATGACATAAACAACACATTTCACTGTTTCCACGTACATGCCACAAATAAATTAATCTGATCCTGAGATGAACCTCTGGAATTCCCGACACAAGAGGAGTCTCTGGTTTATTCCCTGGAATTCCCGACACAAGAGGAGTCACTGGTTTATTCCCTGGAATTCCCGACACAAGAGGAGTCTCTGGTTTATTCCCTGGAATTCCCGACACACGAGGAGTCACTGGTTTATTCCCTGGAATTCCAGACACAAGAGGAGTCACTGGTTTATTCCCTGGAATTCCCGACACAAGAGGAGTCTCTGGTTTATTCCCTGGAATTCCCGACACAAGAGGAGTCACTGGTTTATTCCCTGGAATTCCCGACACAAGAGGAGTCACTGGTTTATTCCCTGGAATTCCAGACACAAGAGGAGTCACTGGTTTATTCCCTGGAATTCCAGGCACAAGAGGAGTCACTGGTTTATTCCCTGGAATTCCAGGCACAAGAGGAGTCTCTGGTTTATTCCCTGGAATTCCCGACACAAGAGGAGTCTCTGGTTTATTCCCTGGAATTCCTGACACAAGAGGAGTCTCTGGTTTATTCCCTGGAATTCCAGACACAAGAGGAGTCTCTGGTTTATTCCCTGGAATTCCCGACACAAGAGGAGTCACTGGTTTATTCCCTGGAATTCCCGACACAAGAGGAGTCTCTGGTTTATTCCCTGGAATTCCCGACACAAGAGGAGTCTCTGGTTTATTCCCTGGAATTCCCGGCACAAGAGGAGTCACTGGTTTATTCCCTGGAATTCCAGGCACAAGAGGAGTCACTGGTTTATTCAAGACAGAGATGGAAAGATTCTTACATACAAAGAGAATGAAAAGATATGAAGCTGTTAGAAAGTGGTGCTGTGATAGAAGTTACTTAAAACATATTACACAGTATAGGGTCTTTGGCCCACGAAGTTGTGCTGACCTTTTAGCCTACCCCAAAATCAATCTAACCCTTCCCTCTCACATAGCCCTCCGCTTCTCTTTCATCCGTGTGCCCATCTAAGAGTCTTCTAAACGTTCTCAATGTATCTGCCTCTACCACCGTCCCTGGCAACACGTTCCATGCACCCACCACTCTACGTAAAACTCTGACATCCCCCCTATACTTTCCTCCAAACACTTTTACATTACACCCTCTCATATTAGCCATTTCCACCCTGGAAAAAGTCTCTGACTATCCACTCGATCTACGCCCCTTATCTTGGACTCCTCTATCAAGTCACCTCTCATCCTCCCTCGCTCCAAAGAGAATATCCCCAGCTCGCTCAACTTTTCCTCATGAGACAAATTCTCTAATCCAGGCAGCATCCTGGCAAATCTCCTCTGCACCCTCTCTAATCCAGGCAGCATCCTGGCGAATCTCCTCTGCACCCTCTCTAATCCAGGCAGCATCCTGGTGAATCTCCTCTGCACCCTCTCTAATCCAGGCAGCATCCTGGTAAATCTCCTCTGCACCCTCTCTAATCCAGGCAGCATCCTGGTGATTCTCCTCTGCACCCTCTCTAATCCAGGCAGCATCCTGGTGAATCTCCTCTGCACCCTCTCTAATCCAGGCAGCATCCTGGTGAATCTCCTCTGCACCCTCTCTAATCCAGGCAGCATCCTGGTGAATCTCCTCTGCACCCTCTCTAATCCAGGCAGCATCCTGGTAAATCTCCTCTGCACCCTCTCTAATCCAGGCAGCATCCTGGCATATCTCCTCTGCACTCTCTCTAAAGTTTTCTCATCCTTCCTATAATGTAGTGGCTAGAACTGAACACAGTAAGTTCTTATAGAACAGTGGAGAGGTTAAAAAGGGTGAATGGCTTACACCTGTTGATGTTCCTTGGTACGAGGGAAAGCAAGAATGGAACACCTTATTCTAGTTACAGGGAAAGTGCAAGCAGACAATAAGGTTCAAATTCATTACGAGGTAGGTTGTGAGGCCAAGTCTATTTTATTGAACTAGGGGTCCATTCATAGTGTTACATCAGCAGGATCGAAGCTGATCTTGAGAACCTCAGGTGGTGACGAGAGGGCGTACAGGAGTGAGATATGCCAGCTAGTGGAGTGGTGCCACAGCAACCACAACCTGGCACTCAACGTCAGTAAGATGAAAGAGCAGATTGTGGACTTCAGGAAGGGTAAGACGAGGGAGCACAAACCAATCCTCATAGAGCGATCAGAACTGGAGAGAGTGCTGAGGATCTAACCTGGTCCCAACATATCGATGCAGTTATAAAGAAGGCAAGACGTCAGCTATACTTTATTAGGAGTTTGAAGAGATTTGGCATGTCAACAAGTACACTCAAAAACCTCTATAGTTGTACCGTGGAGAGCATTCTGACAGGCTGCATCACTGTCTGGTATGGAGGGGCCACTGCACAGGAGTGAAAGAAGCCGCAGAGGGCTGTAAATTTAGTCAGCATCTTGAGTACTAGCCTACAAAGTCCCCAGGACATCTTCAAGGAGTGGTATCTCAGAAAGGCAGCATCCATTATTAAGGCCCTCCAGCACCCAGGGCATGCCCTTTTCTCAATGTTACCATCAGGTAGGAGGTACAGAAGCCTGAAGGCACACACTCAGTGATTCAGGAACAGCTTCTTCCCCTCTGCCATCCGATTCCTAAATGGACATTGAATCTTTGGAAACTACCTCACTTTTTAAAATATATATTATTTGTTTTTGCACTAGTTTAATCCATTCAATATACGTCTACTGCAATTTATTTATTTATTATTATTCATTTTATCTTCTTCTAGATTATGTATTGAATTGAACTGCTGCTGCTAAGTTAACAAATTTCACGACACATGCCGGTGATGAACCTGATTGTGACTGTGATTGAGTCTGGTGGTACGTGTCTCAGGATTTCGATGGGCAAGGGGGAAGCGTGAATGCCCAGGGTGGGTGAGGTCTTTGATTAAGCTGGCTGCTTTACTGAGGCAGCAAGGTGGCAACAGGGTCAACGGAGAGGAGGCTGGTTTCTGCGATGTGCTGAGCTGAACGCACAATTCTCTGTATCTTATTGCCGTACCCAGCTGTGATAGGTTGCTTCCTGTGATGCACCTGTAAAAACTGGTAAGAGTCGACAGGGACTTGCCGGATCCCTTTAGCCTCCTGAGGAAGCGCAGGTGTTGGGAAGCTTTTGTGGACGTCACATCAATGTGGTTGGACCAGGGCGGGCCTTTGGTGATGTCACTCGAAGGAACTTGAAGCTCTCAACCTCGACACCACTGATGTAGACAGATGTGTGTGTTAGCTGTCACCACCTAACGTCCTTCCATTCTGGAGACGTCCACTTTGAATTCTTCACTCTGGAATTCAGGCCATCAGCAACAGCTCACCTGAGTCCTCTATGCTGGGCTGGTCTTTCAAGTTGTCTCCGGGTGTAGCCCGTCCAAGAAGATCCTCCCTCTCCCACGATGAGGTCTTTGGAGTTTCTGTTGGTGTGTCTGTAGCTCTGAGGTTTTTTTACGGGATGGGGTTGCTAGCCCCGTGCCGAACTCTCCTCCTTTTGCATACTGAGCTTGGGACCATCCATGGCAGAGTTACTAGCTGCTCAAGTGAGGGTTAACTCTTCCCTGAGGCAACTCCTTGATCTTGGAAAGGTCTTTCAGTCGAACAGAGGCTGTTTTCTTTGTAATCATGTGGTCTCTGCCTCATTCCTTTAAATCTGGCTTGTGACCCAATCTCATGTTTAACTTCAGATGTTATCTCTATCCACTTTATTTGACCACTATATGAACAGCCCGTTGCCAGGGGCAACAGATAGATCACATGCTGCTGGGTCATTTCTGGAGAGTGTTCTGACTGGCTGCATCACGTCCTGTGTAGAAGCTCCAATGCACAGGAACCACAGGAAATTGTAGACCCGGCCAATTCCAACATGGGCACAACCCTCCCCACCATGGCGGACATCTTCCTCATGCTGGCATCCATCATTGCAGATCCTTACCATCCAGGACATGCCCTCTCCTCGTTACTACCATCAAGGAGGAGGTGCAGGAGCCTAAAGACCCAACGATTCAGGAGCAGCTTCTTTCCCTCTGCCATCAGATTTCTGAACGGTCCATGAACTTGTGAACGATCCTCGTTATTTTTTTTTACTGTTTATTTATTTTTCCAGCTACTGTAGTTTTTATTTTTGCAAAGCTCAGCTGCAGCAAAACAAGTTTCATGACATTGTCAGTGAGAACAGCAGAGCAGACTCAATGGACTGAGTCGCCCGATTCTGCTCCAATGTCTTATGGCTTTGCTTCTGATTCTGAAAGCTGGAAACGGCTCCGGCTGGCTGGGTTTTTGTGGATGAGCCATGAGCCATCAGATCACACTCCCCTCCAACCTCAGACAGCCGGTGGGAAAGTGCACCAGGTACCTACAACGTTGCAATGCCACTCCTGCCTGAGTTCACAACCGAGGTCAGTGTGAGCCCACATCCCACTCCAGACTGTCAGTGGAGGAGGACAGGACGAGGAAAGAGCAAGAGACTGGCATGAAATGCAGGGACTTAGACCACAGGCTGGCAGGTGGGATTGACACTGCGGATGCCACAGATATCATTGGGTGAAGCTGTGAATGGTCCAGGAACACTATTTCCCTAGTTTGCTCTCATCTTGGCCCAATTAAATGGCTGCCCCAATTCGCCAAAGTTTCATGGAAGCAGATGAAAAGGTATATAAAAAAAAAGATGAATTGCTGTTTAACCGAATAACAAATTATGTACAACACACACAAAATGCTGGAGGAACTCAAGTCAGGCAGCATCTATGGAAATGAATAACCAGTCGATGTCTTGGGCTGAGACCCTTCATCAATCCAGAAGCTTGGATTGGTACACGGATGGTGGAGATGTGGAGAGTTACGGTCCCAATGCATGTTGAAGGGAGTAGCCAGTTTAAATGATTTGGCATGGACTGGATGGGCTGAAGGTCCTATTTCTGTGCTGTACTTCTCTCTGACTCTATGACTCCCAATACTACCACAGTACCTCAAAACTATGTATTAGTTCCTAATAGTTGTCAACGGAGGAATTCATCCAGTGTGGGCTGACATTTTCTTTCTATTGACTGGAAATGAACAAAATCAGCACAGACAGCTAGTACAGATAATACAACGCTTTCGACGACTGCATCCTCCAAATCAATTTCATTATAACATTCAAGATGACTGTCCATGCCTTCAAATTCTTCAGAGCTCCTAGCTTGTTGAAATGGTGAAATTGTTTCATTTTCACTCCCAGCAGTTCTGTCCTCTCCAACTCAGCAGGCCAGGCAGCATCCATGGAAACGAGTAAAGAGTTGATGTTTCCAGCCAGGGCCGTTCACCAGGATGAACGTTGACTGTTTATTCGTATCCACAGATGCTGCCTGACCAGCTGAGTTCCTCCACCAGTTTGTTCTCGATTTCCAGCATCTGCAGATTTTTTTTGTGTCTGGCGCCTCCAAGCCGGAAAGCTTCAAGTTCCTCAGCATGCACGTCACCGAGGATCTCGCGCGGTCTGTACATACTGGCTGTGTGGTGAAAAAAGCACAAAGGTGTTTCTTTCACCTCAGACGGTTGAGGAAGTTTGGTATGGGGCCCCAAATCCCAAGGACTTTCTACAAGGACACAATTGAGAGCATCCTGACTGGCTGCATCACTGCCTGGTATGGGAACTGTACCTCCCTCAATCTCAGGACTTTGCAGAGAGTGGTGCAGACAGCCCAGCGCATCTGTAGTTGTGAACTTCCCACTATTCAGGACATTTACAAAGACAGGTGTGTAAACAGGGCCCAAAGGATCATTGGGGACCCGAGCCACCCCAACCACAAACTGTTCCAGCTGCTACCATCCAGGAAACGGTACCGCAGCATAAAAGCCAGGACCAACAGGCCATCAGACCGATTAATTCACGCTGATACAACTGTATTCCCGCTATATTGACTGTCCTGTTGTACATACTATTTATTACAAATTACTATAAATTGCACGTTGCACATTTACACACAGATGTAACGAAGATTTTTTACTCCTCATGTATGTGAAGGATGTAAGAAATAAAGTCAATTCAACTCAATTGAAACCGCAGTGAGCAAAACAGTTCTAAATTATCTTACTGCTGATTTATTGCCAACAATCAGCAACAAAAATCACTGCTTTTTGAACATAATCACATGCAACTGACGCTATTTTAAAGCGGTTCACTCTAAGCACAGTGAGATGTCTAACAGTCTCACAAGCACACATGACTGCTGCTATTCGGCAATTGTCTCCTATCCCAATTAAGCAAAATAGTGTCCCAAATAAACAAGGGGAATCCCAGCTATTTTCTCAACTAGTTTTTCTTCTTTAAGAGTTGTCCAAATAAAGTGGCTGCCCCCGTTTTTAACCGATGGCCCTGGAATCCACTGTATTTGTTATGATAACGCAGCTCTGTTTTTGCTACTGCAAAATAACAAATTTCATGGTGTACGTCAGTGATGATGAATCTGATTCTGATTCTAAATGGATTCTGCAACAATAGAACTCACCATGGGAACAACGTGGAGACTCGGGGTGGTAATGTCAACACCAGCATGCAACAGCATTATGGGAAGTCACCTGACCCAAAAGCTCTTTACAGGAGCTGATCTATATTTACTTACCACATAGGGAGGAGGCTGTTCAGCTTATCGAGCCTACTGGCATACACAGCAACCCATTCCTTCCCTTAATCCTCCACACTGTCCCATACCACTCACCGGCATAGAAACAGCAACTTCCAGAAAAGAAATTAACATCTTTATGATGTTGCCGGAAACCGGAGCAGTCAAAGATGAGTTTACCATCACAAGCACAAGAACATGCAGGCAGAGTTGCAATTAAAAAGGCAACGCCTAACATCATATAAGCAACATTCACAAGAAAACTATAAATTAGACATAAATCGTACACACAAGGTTCTGCAAATGCTGGAAATCTTGAGTAACACATACAACGTGCTGGAGAAACTCAGCAGGTCAGACAGCATCTATTGAGGGGAATGAACAGTTGAAGTTCATTTTGGAATCTCATGTGGGTAGGGTGGTGAAGAAAGCTTTTGGTATGCTGGCCTTTATAAATCAGAGCATTGAGTATAGGAGTTGGGATGTAATATTAAAATTGTACAAGGCATTGGTAAGGCCAAATTTGGAGTATTGTGTACAGTTCTGGTCACTGAATTATAGGAAAGGTGTCAACAAAATAGAGAGAGTACAGAGGAGATTTACTAGAATGTTACCTGGGTTTCAGCACCTAAGTTACAGGGAAAGGTTGAACAAGTTAGGTTTTTATTCTTTGGAGCGTAGAAGGTTGAGGGGGGACTTGATAGAGGTATTTAAAATTATGAGGGGAATAGATAGAATTGACATGGATAGGCTTTTTCCATTGAGAGTAGGGGAGATTCAAACAAGAGGACATGAGTTGAGAGTTGGGGGCAAAAATTTAGGGGTAACAGGAGGAGGAATTTCTTTACTCAGAGTGGTAGCTCTGTGGAACATGGTAGAAGTGGTTCAATCTTGTCATTTAAAGTAAAATTGGATAGGTATATGGACAGGAAAGGAATGGAGGGTTATAGGCTAAGTGCAGGTAGGTGGGAGTAGGTGAGAGTAAGCATTCGGCACGGACTAGAAGGGCCGAGATGGCCTGTTTCCGTGCTGTATTTGTTATTTGGTTAAAAGTTGCAGGCCGAGACCCTTTATGCTCCTCCGCAGATGCTGCCTGACTTGTGGAGCTCCTCCTGCATTTTGTATAAACTATACACAATCTTTGCAAGAAAGCACAATTAGGACAAGAGGAACAAAGGTACAGGGAGAATGTTCAAACTCCATAAGGACAGCCCAAAGTCAGGATTGAACCCAAGTCTGTGGAACTGAAAGGCAAGCTGAATCATCTCCGGCTCAGCATCAGTAAGACCAAGGAGATGGACTTTAGGAAGACTAAGCCTGCACTGCTCCCTGGTACCATTGAGGGTGAGGACGTGGATGTGGCGAGGACCTGCAAATACCTAGGGGGTGCACCTGGAGGACAGACTTGAAAGGAACACCAAAGCAGAGGCTGTGTACAAGAGGGGCCAGAGTCACATCTAATTCCTCAAGAGACTGAGGTCGTTTGGAGTGTGCAGGCCTCTCCTTCACATGTTGTACCAGTCTGTTGTTGCCAGTATGATCTTCTATGCAGTGGTGAGCTGGGGCAATGGCATCAACAGAGGCGACAGGCTCAATAAACTGATTAGAAAGGCTGGCTCCGTTATAGGAGTCAAACTGGACACACTGGAGGCTGTGGTGGAACAAAGGACCCAACAGAAAATCCTGGCAATTCTGGACAATGTTTCTCACCCGCTGCACGCCACCTTGGCTGAACAGAGGAGCATTTTTAGTAATAGACTAAGACAACCGCACTGCTCCAAAGAGCACTATATGAGGTCATTCTTACCCTTGGCCATTAGGCTCTATGAGTCAACTTATAGCCAGGAAAGTGATGGCCCCGCTCCTGTTAGACTGTTTGATGTCACTTATTTTTTATTCTTTTTTACTTCACTTCAAATATTTATACCTGTGCACTTGTAATGCTACTGTGATACTGTAATTTCCTTTGGGATCAGTAAAGTATCTATCTATCTACCCACTGTGCCAGCCTGTATCCACTGTTACCTGCCCTGAGTAGATAACTAACTGTTTTTGATAGTTATGAATAAATTTGCTCCTCAATAAATTTCAAGATAAGTTTTCAAAAGAGATTTAGTTATACACTCTGTGGCCACTTTATTAAGTAATCCTGTACACCTGCTCATTAATGCAAATATTTAATCTCACAGCGACTCAATGCATAAAATCATGCAGACATGGTCAAGAGGTTCAGTTGTTGTTCAGACCAAACATTAGAATGGGGAAGAAATGTCATTTATATGACTGTTGCAGTGGAATGATTGTTGGTGCCAGTTGGGGGGGGGTTTGAGTATCTCAGAAACTGCTGATCTCCTGGGATGTTCATACACGACAGACTCTAGATTTACCGAGAATGGTGTGAAAATCAAAAACAAAACACCCAGTGATGAGTGGCAGTTCTGTGGGTGAAAATACCTTGTTAATGAGAGAGGTGAGAGGAGAATGGCCAGGCTGGGTCAAGCTGACAGGAAGGTGACAGTGACTAAAATAACCACACATTACAACAGTGGTGTGCAGAGGTGCATCTCTGAACACGCAACACATCGAACCATGAAGTGGATGGGTTACTGCAGCAGAAGACCAGGAACATACAGGAGCTATATGACAAGGTGTCTACAGTGTGTAGATTGCAAAGGAACAAGGTGTAGAGTATTTCTACAAGGAAAGAGCGGATAATCCGATATTCCTCTCGTACATCCAAGCACTAGCAGTCCAGGGACAGTTCAGGATGGACAGACTTCCCTCACTTACTGCACCTGCAGCTTGCAAACGGCAAAGAAATTTAACATGCATGTGGGGAGTGTGTGACAGGACAGAGGAGAGGGAGTTTCACTTTATGTCTAGTACAAGGGTAGTTCTAGCCAAAGGGTGATAGTGAGGATGAGCTCCCACTGCCAAACAAAATGCTCTTCATGGCGTGCGTCTCAAACAGCCTCCGACAACCAAGTCCAACTCCTGGCCTTCACGTGTGGTGTAGTTCTTATGCCTGGCAGAGCTGTCTCACTGACAGGAGAAGGGGCAAAGGCAGACCACTGGCACCTTAAAACCGGTTGCTCCGGGCAGACGGGGCCCGTTAACCACGGATGGTAGCTCACCTAGGAGAGGGAAAACTCCGATTTCAAACCTCTGCTGCCTTGCGACTATACCGGCTCATGGGAAAGGCTTCAGGAGTAAAGCCTGAGGGAAAGTCTGGAGTGGGAGTCCCGAAGGCGGCTGACTGCTGAACCCAGCATTGGCACGGCAACTCCTGCGATGCTGCTGGCAGCAAACTGTACCGACTCCCGTCGTTCCTTTGGACCCGTCATCAGCGTGGAGAGGGGGGTCCCACTGCATGGGCAACAGACGGATCTCCATATCAACTCTGCCCTGGCTTGTGCCCTGGAGAAGCCATTCCCAGTGACTACCAGAGGAGCAGTAACCATGGTCGAACACGGCCGATGGAAGTCACACACTAATTCTTTCAGTCCCTAGCTTGGAAATGTGTGTGATGGGACACTGCAGAGGGAGTTTTACACTGTGTCTGACCCCGGGAGTGTGCGATGGCACACTGCAGAGGGAGTTTTACACTGTGTCCGACCCCGGGAGTGTGCGATGGGACACTGCAGAGGGAGTTTTACACTGTGTCCGACCCCGGGAGTGTGCGATGGGACACTGCAGAGGGAGTTTTACTCTTTGTCCGACCCCGGGAGTGTGCGATGGGACACTGCAGAGGGAGTTTTACACTGTGTCCGACCCCGGGAGTGTGCGATGGGACACTGCAGAGGGAGTTTTACACTGTGTCCGACCCCGGGAGTGTGCGATGGGACACTGCAGAGGGAGTTTTACAGTGACCGACCCCAGGAGTGTGCGATGGGACACTGCAGAGGGAGTTTTACACTGTGTCTAACCCCAGGAGTGTGCGATGGGACACTGCAGAGGGAGTTTTACACTGTGTCCGACCCCGGGAGTGTGCGATGGGACACTGCAGAGGGAGTTTTACTCTTTGTCCGACCCCGGGAGTGTGCGATGGGACACTGCAGAGGGAGTTTTACTCTTTGTCCGACCCCAGGAGTGTGCGATGGGACACTGCAGAGGGAGTTTTACACTGTGTCCAACCCCAGGAGTGAGCGATGGGACACTGCAGAGGGAGTTTTACACTGTGACCGACCCCGGGAGTGTGCGATGGGACACTGCAGAGGGAGTTTTACACTGTGTCCGACCCCAGGAGTGTGCGATGGGACACTGCAGAGGGAGTTTTACACTGTGACCGACCCCGGGATTGTGTGATGGGACACTGCAGAGGGAGTTTTACACTGTGTCCAACCCCGGGAGTGTGCGATGGGACACTGCAGAGGGAGTTTTACACTGTGTCCAACCCCGGGAGTGTGCGATGGGACACTGCAGAGGGAGTTTTACTCTTTGTCCGACCCCGGGAGTGTGCGATGGGACACTGCAGAGGGAGTTTTACTCTTTGTCCGACCCCGGGAGTGTGCGATGGGACACTGCAGAGGGAGTTTTACACTGTGTCCGACCCCAGGAGTGTGTGATGGGACACTGCAAAGGGAGTTTTACATTGTGACCTACCCCGGGAGTGTGCGATGGGACACTGCAAAGGGAGTTTTACTCTTTGTCCAACCCCGGGAGTGTGCGATGGGACACTGCAGAGGGAGTTTTACATTGTGACCTACCCCGGGAGTGTGCGATGGGACACTGCAGAGGGAGTTTTACTCTTTGTCCAACCCCGGGAGTGTGCGATGGGACACTGCAGAGGGAGTTTTACTCTTTGTCCGACCCCAGGAGTGTGCGATGGGACACTGCAGAGGGAGTTTTACATTGTGACCTACCCCGGGAGTGTGCGATGGGACACTGCAGAGGGAGTTTTACACTGCGTCTGACCCCGGGAGTGTGCGATGGGACACTGCAGAGGGAGTTTTACTCTTTGTCCGACCCCGGGAGTATGAGATGGGACACTGCAGAGGGAGTTTTAAACTGTGTCCAACCCCGGGAGTGTGCGATGGGACACTGCAGAGGGAGTTTTACATTGTGACCGACCCCGGGAGTGTGCGATGAGACACTGCAAAGGGAGTTTTACACTTTGTCCAACCCCGGGAGTGTGCGATGGGACACTGCAGAGGGAGTTTTACACTGTGTCCAACCCCGGGAGTGTGCGATGGGACACTGCAGAGGGAGTTTTACACTGTGTCCGACCCCGGGAGTGTGCGATGGGACACTGCAGAGGGAGTTTTACTCTTTGTCCGACCCCGGGAGTGTGCGATGGGACACTGCAGAGGGAGTTTTACACTGTGTCTGACCCCGGGAGAGTGTGATGGGACACTGCAGAGGGAGTTTTACACTGTGTCTGACAACAGGAGTGTGCGATGGGACACTGCAGAGGGAGTTTTACTCTTTGTCCGACCCCGGAAGTGTGCGATTGGACACTGCAGAGGGAGTTTTACACTGTGTCCGACCCCGGGAGTGTGCGATGGGACACTGCAAAGGGAGTTTTACACTGTGTCCGACCCCGGGAGTATGAGATGGGACACTGCAGAGGGAGTTTTACACTGTGTCCAACCCCGGGAGTGTGCGATGGGACTCTGCAAAGGGAGTTTTACACTGTGTCCAACCCCAGGAGTGTGCGATGGGACACTGCAGAGGGAGTTTTTACATTGTGACCGACCCCGGGAGTGTGCGATGGGACACTGCAAAGGGAGTTTTACACTGTGTCCGACCCCGGGAGTGTGCGATGGGACACTGCAGAGGGAGTTTTACATTGTGACCGACCCCGGGAGTGTGCGATGGGACACTGCAAAGGGAGTTTTACACTGTGTCCGACCCCGGGAGTGTGCGATGGGACACTGCAGAGGGAGTTTTACATTGTGACCGACCCCGGGAGTGTGCGATGGGACACTGCAAAGGGAGTTTTACACTGTGTCCAACCCCAGGAGTGTGCGATGGGACACTGCAGAGGGAGTTTTACATTGTGACCGACCCCGGGAGTGTGCGATGGGACACTGCAAAGGGAGTTTTACACTGTGTCCGACCCCGGGAGTGTGCGATGGGACACTGCAGACGGAGTTTTACTCTTTGTCCGACCCCGGGAGTGTGCGATGGGACACTGCAGAGGGAGTTTTACACTGCGTCTGACCCCGGGAGTGTGCGATGGGACACTGCAGAGGGAGTTTTACTCTTTGTCCGACCCCGGGAGTATGAGATGGGACACTGCAGAGGGAGTTTTAAACTGTGTCCAACCCCGGGAGTGTGCGATGGGACACTGCAGAGGGAGTTTTACATTGTGACCGACCCCGGGAGTGTGCGATGAGACACTGCAAAGGGAGTTTTACACTTTGTCCAACCCCGGGAGTGTGCGATGTGACACTGCAGAGGGAGTTTTACACTGTGTCCAACCCCGGGAGTGTGCGATGGGACACTGCAGAGGGAGTTTTACACTGTGTCCGACCCCGGGAGTGTGCGATGGGACACTGCAGAGGGAGTTTTACTCTTTGTCCGACCCCGGGAGTGTGCGATGGGACACTGCAGAGGGAGTTTTACACTGTGTCTGACCCCGGGAGAGTGTGATGGGACACTGCAGAGGGAGTTTTACACTGTGTCTGACAACAGGAGTGTGCGATGGGACACTGCAGAGGGAGTTTTACTCTTTGTCCGACCCCGGAAGTGTGCGATGGGACACTGCAGAGGGAGTTTTACACTGTGTCCGACCCCGGGAGTGTGCGATGGGACACTGCAAAGGGAGTTTTACACTGTGTCCGACCCCGGGAGTATGAGATGGGACCCTGCAGAGGGAGTTTTACACTGTGTCCAACCCCGGGAGTGTGCGATGGGACTCTGCAAAGGGAGTTTTACTCTTTGTCCGACCCCGGGAGTGTGCGATGGGACACTGCAGAGGGAGTTTTACACTGTGTCTGACCCCGGGAGAGTGTGATGGGACACTGCAGAGGGAGTTTTACACTGTGTCTGACAACAGGAGTGTGCGATGGGACACTGCAGAGGGAGTTTTACTCTTTGTCCGACCCCGGGAGTGTGCGATGGGACACTGCAGAGGGAGTTTTACACTGCGTCTGACCCCGGGAGTGTGCGATGGGACACTGCAGAGGGAGTTTTACTCTTTGTCCGACCCCGGGAGTATGAGATGGGACACTGCAGAGGGAGTTTTAAACTGTGTCCAACCCCGGGAGTGTGCGATGGGACACTGCAGAGGGAGTTTTACATTGTGACCGACCCCGGGAGTGTGCGATGAGACACTGCAAAGGGAGTTTTACACTTTGTCCAACCCCGGGAGTGTGCGATGTGACACTGCAGAGGGAGTTTTACACTGTGTCCAACCCCGGGAGTGTGCGATGGGACACTGCAGAGGGAGTTTTACACTGTGTCCGACCCCGGGAGTGTGCGATGGGACACTGCAGAGGGAGTTTTACTCTTTGTCCGACCCCGGGAGTGTGCGATGGGACACTGCAGAGGGAGTTTTACACTGTGTCTGACCCCGGGAGAGTGTGATGGGACACTGCAGAGGGAGTTTTACACTGTGTCTGACAACAGGAGTGTGCGATGGGACACTGCAGAGGGAGTTTTACTCTTTGTCCGACCCCGGAAGTGTGCGATGGGACACTGCAGAGGGAGTTTTACACTGTGTCCGACCCCGGGAGTGTGCGATGGGACACTGCAAAGGGAGTTTTACACTGTGTCCGACCCCGGGAGTATGAGATGGGACCCTGCAGAGGGAGTTTTACACTGTGTCCAACCCCGGGAGTGTGCGATGGGACTCTGCAAAGGGAGTTTTACACTGTGTCCAACCCCAGGAGTGTGCGATGGGACACTGCAGAGGGAGTTTTACATTGTGACCGACCCCGGGAGTGTGCGATGGGACACTGCAAAGGGAGTTTTACACTGTGTCCGACCCCGGGAGTGTGCGATGGGACACTGCAGAGGGAGTTTTACATTGTGACCGACCCCGGGAGTGTGCGATGGGACACTGCAAAGGGAGTTTTACACTGTGTCCGACCCCGGGAGTGTGCGATGGGACACTGCAGAGGGAGTTTTACATTGTGACCGACCCCGGGAGTGTGCGATGGGACACTGCAAAGGGAGTTTTACACTGTGTCCGACCCCGGGAGTATGAGATGGGACCCTGCAGAGGGAGTTTTACACTGTGTCCAACCCCGGGAGTGTGCGATGGGACTCTGCAAAGGGAGTTTTACTCTTTGTCCGACCCCGGGAGTGTGCGATGGGACACTGCAGAGGGAGTTTTACACTGTGTCTGACCCCGGGAGAGTGTGATGGGACACTGCAGAGGGAGTTTTACACTGTGTCTGACAACAGGAGTGTGCGATGGGACACTGCAGAGGGAGTTTTACTCTTTGTCCGACCCCGGGAGTGTGCGATGGGACACTGCAGAGGGAGTTTTACACTGCGTCTGACCCCGGGAGTGTGCGATGGGACACTGCAGAGGGAGTTTTACTCTTTGTCCGACCCCGGGAGTATGAGATGGGACACTGCAGAGGGAGTTTTAAACTGTGTCCAACCCCGGGAGTGTGCGATGGGACACTGCAGAGGGAGTTTTACATTGTGACCGACCCCGGGAGTGTGCGATGAGACACTGCAAAGGGAGTTTTACACTTTGTCCAACCCCGGGAGTGTGCGATGTGACACTGCAGAGGGAGTTTTACACTGTGTCCAACCCCGGGAGTGTGCGATGGGACACTGCAGAGGGAGTTTTACACTGTGTCCGACCCCGGGAGTGTGCGATGGGACACTGCAGAGGGAGTTTTACTCTTTGTCCGACCCCGGGAGTGTGCGATGGGACACTGCAGAGGGAGTTTTACACTGTGTCTGACCCCGGGAGAGTGTGATGGGACACTGCAGAGGGAGTTTTACACTGTGTCTGACAACAGGAGTGTGCGATGGGACACTGCAGAGGGAGTTTTACTCTTTGTCCGACCCCGGAAGTGTGCGATGGGACACTGCAGAGGGAGTTTTACACTGTGTCCGACCCCGGGAGTGTGCGATGGGACACTGCAAAGGGAGTTTTACACTGTGTCCGACCCCGGGAGTATGAGATGGGACCCTGCAGAGGGAGTTTTACACTGTGTCCAACCCCGGGAGTGTGCGATGGGACTCTGCAAAGGGAGTTTTACACTGTGTCCAACCCCAGGAGTGTGCGATGGGACACTGCAGAGGGAGTTTTACATTGTGACCGACCCCGGGAGTGTGCGATGGGACACTGCAAAGGGAGTTTTACACTGTGTCCGACCCCGGGAGTGTGCGATGGGACACTGCAGAGGGAGTTTTACATTGTGACCGACCCCGGGAGTGTGCGATGGGACACTGCAAAGGGAGTTTTACACTGTGTCCGACCCCGGGAGTGTGCGATGGGACACTGCAGAGGGAGTTTTACATTGTGACCGACCCCGGGAGTGTGCGATGGGACACTGCAAAGGGAGTTTTACACTGTGTCCAACCCCAGGAGTGTGCGATGGGACACTGCAGAGGGAGTTTTACATTGTGACCGACCCCGGGAGTGTGCGATGGGACACTGCAAAGGGAGTTTTACACTGTGTCCGACCCCGGGAGTGTGCGATGGGACACTGCAGACGGAGTTTTACTCTTTGTCCGACCCCGGGAGTGTGCAATGGGACACTGCAAAGGGAGTTTCACGCTTTGTCCAAGCCCGGGAGTGTGCGATGTGAGATTTATTTTTTGGAACAGTTTTCAGTTCTATAAACTTTCACTCTTGAGGAGCAGAATATGACATTGAGATCCCTGGTGCAGTTCACAGACCAGATCAAAGTTTAAAGTAGATTTATTATCAAGGCTTGTAAATATCACTGTATTCTACATTGGGATTCAGGATTGTTTAATTGTCATTCTCCAGTACACGAGTGCAAAGGAGAATGAAATGATCTGAGGCAGCTTAAAAAAAATACTATAAGCTGGAGATTCATTTTCTTGTGGGTATTCACAGGAAAACAGAGAAATACAATAAAATCAGTGAAAAACTACACAAATACACTGACGGACAACCATTGTGCAAAAGGAGACACTAGAAACGATGAATAATTCCCACATCCCAGCAGCGCCACCCTGACATGGTGTGATCTCGGGCTGACTCACCGTCAGGTTCCAGTTGATCTGTGGCACTTTGGTATGCAGGTTGAGGCTAAACATCAGCAGCAGGACCCCGGTCACCACAAAGGTGGTGCAGCTGACAAACTCAAAGAGGTAGAGACCCCCACACGGCAGACACTCCTTCACGGTCTCGATGCAGATGAAGGCGATCAGGGCCAGCAGCTGAAAGAAAGACGTGCTCTTTAACATCAGGCTGCCGTGACTGACTGAAACCGAGGCACATGGAACTTAAACGTCAGTGAACCTCCCAGACAGAGGGCCCAGAGAATCGGACTCACCTGCCAAGAAATTTATACCTCTTCAACACAAAGACAACAATGAACGATTATTTGTTAATTTATCTGTGGTAATATTACTTTGGGGTGGCAGGGTGGAAATATATCTCCACCTAAGACGGTGTGAGGCATTCCTTCCCTCTGCTAGCCAGCAGATCAATGTTAGGCAAGGTGCAGCACCCACTTAGCCCCTCCGATCAGGGTCACGTGAAGCCATGGGGGCAGGTGGTGGATGGTCGTACGAGCAGCCAGTGCTTATTATAAGCCCCGGTTATGTGACCACCAACGCCAGGCAGACAATCTCTGGAAAGTATTGATAATGGCTGGGGTCACCCATCTTGAAAAGACACTGTCCAGAAGAAGGCATTGGCAAACCACTTCAGTAGCAAAATTTGTCAAGAACTGTCAGGGTCATGGGACCATAATCGCCCACGTCATACCAATCAGGGTCATGGGACCATAATCGCCCACATCATACCAATCAGGATCATGGGACCATAATCGCCCACATCATACCAATCAGGGTCATGGGACCATAATCGCCCACATCATACCAATCAGGGTCATGGGACCATAATTGCCCACGTCATACCAATCAGGGTCATGGGACCATAATCGCCCACATCATACCAATCAGGGTCGTGGGACCATAATTGCCCACGTCATACCAATCAGGGTCATGGGACCATAATCGCCCACATCATACCAATCAGGGTCGTGGGACCATAATTGCCCACGTCATACCAATCAGGGTCATGGGACCATAATCGCCCACATCATACCAATCAGGGTCATGGGACCATAATCGCCCACGTCATACCAATCAGGGTCATGGGACCATAATTGCCCACGTCATACCAATCAGGGTCATGGGACCATAATCGCCCACATCATACCAATCAGGGTCGTGGGACCATAATCGCCCACGTCATACCAATCAGGGTCATGGGACCATAATCGCCCACGTCATACCAATCAGGGTCGTGGGACCATAATCGCCCACGTCATACCAATCAGGGTCATGGGACCATAATCGCCCACGTCACACAGCATGGCCTATAAGAGACGAACATATAAATGTAACTTTATGTGTTGTATATGAGTTATATGCACTGTGTTGTGCCCCTGGGTCTGGAGGAACATTGTTTCGTTCAGTGATATACACAAGTACAGTTGTGAGTTATATGTCCTGTATTATGCACCTTGGACCGGAGGAAAGTTGTTTTGTTCGGTGGTATATACGTGTACGGTTGTGTGTGAGTTATATGTACTGTGTTATGCACCTTGGTCCAGAGGAAAGTTGTTTCATTCGGTGGTATATATGTGTACGGTTGTGTGTGAGTTATATGTACTGTGTTATGCACCTTGGTCCAGAGGAAAGTTGTTTCATTCGGTGGGATACATCTGTATGGTTGAAGTCACAATAAACTGAACTAAACTTGAACTAAAGATTAAAGATTAGCTTCATTTGTCACATGCACATTGAAACATTCAGTGAAATGCATTATTTTCATCAAATCAAATCAGCAAAGATCATGCTGGGCAAGCGTCACCACACTTCCAGCCAAAACATAACATATCCACAATTAACTAATCCTAACTCATACGTCTTTGCAACGTGGGAAGAGACCCGCGTGGTCACGGACAGAACTCACAAGAACGTCCAGACAGTGACAGGAATCGAACCCCTTTCACCGACACTAACCGCACACAAACATTAATGTTGGAGTATCCTGGGCAGGAGCCACACACAGGCCAAGCTGAGGATTTGTTTAATTTTATTCATTCAGAGACTCCGCACGGAGCAGGCCCCTCTGGTCCAATGAACTGCAATGCCCAGCAACCCAGCTATTAATCCTAGCCTAATCACAGGCCAAAGCACCAATTAACCTACCAACCGGTACATCTTTGGACTGTGGGAGGAAACCCTTGTAGTCATGGGGAGAACGTATAAACTCCTTACAGGCAGCGCGGGAATTGAACTCTGAATTCTGGATTGCCCTGAGCTGTAACTGTGTCACACTAACCACTACACTACCATGGCACCCTTGGTGAACCTGTCTTCTTCCATTGGCAGAACTTCATTGACTGCTTGTGCCTGTTGGAATACTTCCGAGACACAAGAAGAAGCTAACCCAACGGATGTGGTTAGTCAGACGGCATGAAACCCGGGTCTGTGTTAGACCCCTAGAGCCTCGGTGCTAATTAACCATTTTCCATCCCTGCTCTCAGTCTCACACACACACACTGTAACTATGAAACTCAACATAGAGCCACCAGAGAGGAGATGGAGGAATGTGGAGGAAAAAGTAACCAACTCCTGGAGGAGCTTCACGGCACAGCAGTTAGTGTAACACGGTACGGTGCAGCGATCGGAGGGCCGACAGCAGCCTGACAGAGTCCTCTTTCCGGGGCCAGGCTTTCGCATTGTCTCTAGCTCTAGCTCACCTTCTCGGTGTAACCTTTCTCTCCCAGGAATGAGGACTTTGGAGCTTCTCCTGGTGATTTTGAGGCATTGGGTTTTTAAGGGACAGCATTTCTAGTCCCATGCCCAAACATCCTCCCCTTTCACGGCCAGCAGAGCTCAATGAGTGGAAGGTTGGGATTCAATTCCTACCACTGGCTGTAACGACTTTGCATGTTCTCCCCGTGACTGTGAGTTTCCTCCCACGTGCCAAAGATTCCCTCGGTTAGCGTTACTAAGTTGAGGGCATGCCATGTTGGCAGCAGAAGCAATGCCACACTTGTGGGCTGCCCCCAGCTTATCCTTGGACCGTGTTAGTTGTTGACACAAACGACACATGGCACTGTATGTTTTGATATACAGGTGG
Organism: Hypanus sabinus; assembly: GCF_030144855.1. Classification (NCBI taxonomy): domain Eukaryota; kingdom Metazoa; phylum Chordata; class Chondrichthyes; order Myliobatiformes; family Dasyatidae; genus Hypanus; species Hypanus sabinus. The sequence continues at coordinate 78,506,994 of NC_082722.1, forward strand.
TCCCTGATTAATGAAGAACAAAGCACTACCTGTCTTTTTAACCTCCCTATCAACTTGCCAGGTGTCTTTGAGGGATTTACGACATGCAGCCCAAGATCCCTCTCTCCCTCCACACCGTGGGGAATTCTGCCATTAGGTTCGACCTTCCAAAGTGAATCACTTCACAGTTTTCCAGCTTCCGCTCCATCTGCCACCTCTCAGCCCAGCTCTGCAGCCTGTCAGTGTCCCGTTGTAACCTATGGCAACCTTCTACACTACCCACAACTCCACCATATGGCATCTGCAAACTTTATGGCCTGCTTCGGCTCCAAGCAAGTTTTAACACAAGAAATTGGGCAGAAAGCAACTTTGAGACGGTACTTGAGGGAAGGGTACAGGCAGGCAGAATCTCCTTTTCTTCCTGTTTCTCACCCAACTCCAATACTGACAGCCATGAGTGATCCTCATGCTTTGTACTTTGACACTTGGCCGGACATTGGTTATGGATTTACTCAACGTTACCGAAGCCTGCATGTCCTAAGATTCCAGGAAAACACTGACGTGAACCGATAGCTGATACCCCAGAGTAGAGAGGGAAAAAAAAGAGAAACTTTCCTCTGGGCAGGAAGTCCCTGATTAGGGAACAAAGGCTGAAGTTACAGAGTTATATAGGGAACAAATAGAGGCGATTTTACAGGACTGAAGTTAGGAAAGAGTCCAAGAATTGACAGCAGAGGGAATTAGGAATCCATAGAAGTACATAATATTAAAGTGATTGGAGGACAGTACAGGGCAATGCCAGAGGTACGGTCTTTACACACAGAGTGGTGAGTGCATGGAAGGCCTGGCCAGGGTGGGGGTAGAGGCAGATACATTAGGGATATTTAAGAAACACTTAGAAAAGCACGTGTGGTAGAAATATGGAGAGCCACGTGGGAGGGGAGGATTAGGTTGATCTTAGAGTAGATTCAAAGGCTGACACAACATTGTGGGCCGAAGGCACATCAGCACATCAGGCAACACCTACATTGAGGAATAAACAGTCGCTGCAATTATCATGAGAGGGTCTTGCCCCAAAATGTCAACTGTCTAATCATTTCCATAGATGCTGCTAGACCTGCTGATTTCCTTCAGCACTGTGTGTGTGTTACTCTGTGTGTTTTTCACTGTGTCTGTGTATATGTGTGCTTGTGCAACTAACAATAAATTCCTCACAGCCCCCTCTCTTTTTCCAATTCCCATGCTGGGTCTCATCTCACCCCTTCTCCTCAGCAGTCCATTGCCTCCCTCCAGTCCCCCCTCTCCTTCCTTTTCTCCCATCGCCCACTCTCCTCTCCTATCAGATCCATCTTCAGCTCTTCCACTAATCGCCTCCCTGCTTCTCACTTCACCCCCCCCCCTCCACCCACCCACCTTCCCCAGTCTCACCTATCACCTGCCAGCTCATACACCTTCCCCTTCCCCCAACCATCTTATTCTTGCTGCTTCCCCCTTTCTGATGGAGGGCCTCAGCCTCCGTAGATGCTGCCTGACCTGGCTGACCTGATGGTAGCAGCTGGAACAGTTTGTGGTCGGGGTGACTTGGGTCCCCAGTGATCCTACGGGCTCTTTGTACACACCCGTCTCTAAAATGTGGAGGATGAGAACTGTCTTGATAGAGGTGTATAAAATAATAAGAGGCGGCCAGATACTTTTCCACAGTGTGGAAATGGCCAATATGAGCTGAATAGTGGGAAGTTCACAACTCCAGATGCGCTGGGCTGTCTGCACCACTCTCTGCAGAGTCCTGCGATTGAGGGAGGTACAGTTCCCATACCAGACAGTGATGCAGCCAGTCAGGATGCTCTCAATTGTGCCCCTGTAGGAAGTTCTTAGAATTTGGGGGGGGGGGGGGGCCATACCAAACTTCTTCAACCGTCTGAGTTGAAAGAGGCGCTGTTGTCCCTTATTCATCACACAGCTGGTACGTACAGACCACGTGAGGTTCTCGGTGATGGTTATACTGAGGAACTTAAAGTGCGCACTGTTTTAAAATACTGCTGGGGGTTAGAGTCCAGATCTGTCATCTAACACCTATCAGGTAATACAAATGTACACTCAGCTCTCAGAGAATTTGAATACGGTTATGCAAAATCCCCATGAGGCTGTTGGGTTATTTTTTATTATTTTACAAGAGCAGGTGACATTGACAAAGTCGACATGTATTGACCGTCCCTACCTGCCTTTAGACTGAGAGAGATCTTCGCACAGTACACATAAACCCAGCCCAGGTGAGACTGGCAGACTTTCTCACCTGGAGGACCTTACTCAACTAGAATGATGTTTATGACATAGAACACTGCAGCATTGTACAGGCCCTTCAGCCCACAAGACTGTGCTGACCTTTTATCCTACTCCTAGATCAATCTAACCCTTCCCTCCCACACATCCCTCCATTTTTCTATCATCCATGGACCTATCTAAGAGTCTTTTAAATGCCCCCAATGTATCTTCCTCTGCCACCATCCTTGGCAGCCCATTCCACGCACTCACTACTCTGTGTAAAGAGACCTATCTCTGACATCTCCCCTAAACTTTCCTCCAATCACCTCTAAAGGATGTCCACTCATATTGGCCATTTCCACACTGTGGAACAGTATCTGGCCATCCACTCTCATCCTCCACGTTACAGATAAAAGCCCTAGCTCGCTCAGCCTTTCCTCGTAAGACAAGCTCTCTAGGTAATTCTGTTCCTAAGATGTTGAGCCCTTCTGTCCTTCCTCCTTCAGAAATTTGCAAGAGTCTTTGGTGACATATCACATCACCTCAAACTCCTAATGAAATCTTTGCAATTACATCAATATGTAGGGCCCAGGATAGATCCCCAGACACCCAGGAACTTGAAACTGCTCACCCTTTTAACTGCTGATCCCTCAATGAGGACTGGTGTGTGTTCCCTCATCTTCCCCTTCCTGAACAACACACAAAAAATACTGGAGGAACTCAGTGGGGAATAAATGATCAACATTTCAAGCAAGGACCCTGAAGTCCACAATCCATTCCTTGTTCTATCTGACATCGATCATGAGATGTAACATAATAAACGACTGTGATGTCTCACTCTCCAACAAGCTGACTGCCTTTTATGCACACTTTGAAAGGGAGAATAAGGCTACACCTGTGTGATTCCCTGCAGCATTTGGTGACCCTGTGATCTCTGTATATCTAAGCGTCTGGCCTTCCCCAACTAGGGAGCAGAGAATTTCAGAGATTCTCTGTTCTCAGAGAGGAAAGGATCCAGCTCTGATCCTGTGATGGTGATACCAGCTCCCATGACAGAAAATGCAAAACCACTTTGTGGTAAACTACGTGTGCCTGTCTGGACACCCCCCTGCTGACTGCTCCTGTGGCTCCTCCCACAGACCCCTGTATAAAGGCGATTGGAGACACTGCTCCTCCCTCAGTCTCCAGGATGCCGTGTGGTGGTCTCTTGCTGCTAATAAAAGCCCATTGTTCGCCTCCCGTCTCCAAGAGTTATTGATGATGCATCACACTTGAAACTCCTTGAGACCTTGAATTTGGTTGAAAGTATGCAAATCAGAAATTGGAGTCTCCAGATCGACATGGTTGGAGCCTGTTCAGTTTGATCAGAGACTTTGTGGTTAGTAACGACCATCCAACACAGATCGTAAAATAGCCGACCGACCAGGTAACTGTCCCAGCTCAGCCAGTCCATTAACTTGCACCATGCGGACCACGCCACCCTATCACAGTGCAGGAGGTACACAAGCCAGAGATCCCCCAACACCAAGTTCGAGAACAGCTACTTCCCTTCAACCATTCAGTTCTTGAACCGCGCAGCAAAAGTTTCATCTCTGCGGTTTAGCAACACTTTGCCTTACAGTGACTTGGATTTTTTTTCTAATTGTGTTTGTTCTTGTATAATTTTTGTGCAATTTTTGTTTAATTGCGAATACTGCTAATCTCAGAATAATGTTTAATATCACTGACATATGTCGTGTAATTCTTTGCTTTATGGCAGCATTGCTTCTCAATACATAACACATTGCAATAAGTATATATATTTAATAATTAAATAAGTAGTGCTAAAAGAGTAGGAAAAGATAGTTAAGAAGTGTTCATGGGTTCATTGTCCATTCAGAAATCTGATGGTGGTGGGAAGAAGCTGTACCTGAATCGCAGAGTGTGGGTCTTCAAGCTCTTGTACCTCTTTCATGATGGTAGCAATGAGAAGAGGGCATGACCTGGGTGATGGGGGTCCTTAATGATGGATGCACCCTTTTTGAGGCATCATCTTGATGGTAGGGAGGCTAGTGTGCACGATGGGGCTGACTGAATTTACAATTTTCTGCAGCTTTTCCGATCCTGTGCAGTGCCCCCTCCATACCAGACGGTGATGAAACCAATTAGAATGCTCTCCACAGCAGACGTCTCCCCAGACTGCTGATGAAGTACAGCCACTGTCATGCCTTCTTTGTGATTGCATCAGTATGTTGCACCCAAGATGGATCTTCAGAGATGCTGACACCCAGGAACTTGAAACTGCTCACCCTTCCTGCTGTTGATCTCTCAATGTGTTCCCTTGACTTCTTCTCCCTAACGCCCACAATCAATTCCTCGGTCTTACTGATTTTGAGTGCAAGGTTGTTGTGACACTGCCCAGTCAGCTGAAATTCTACCAATAATAACTGCATACGCAGCAAATTTACAGATGTTTGATCTGTGCCTAGCCACACTGTCATGGGTGTAGAGAGAGTAAAGCAGTGAGCCATGCACACACCCCTGAGGTGCACCAGTGTTGACTGTCAGCGAGGATGAGAGGTTATTTCCGATCCGCACTGACTGTGTTCTGGAGAGGATCCAGTTTCAGAGGGAGGTACAGGCTCAGGCAATCTGATACAATCAGTAACTTAGACTGGGTGACACAGCAGCATAGTGGATAGCGCAATGCTTTACTGTACCAGTGATCAGGGTTCAATACCTGCCGCTGTCTGTAAGGAGTTTGTACGTTCTCCTTGTGACTGTGTGGGTTTCCTCTGGGTGCTCCGGTTTCCTCCCACATCCCACTAATGTAGGAGTGACAGTCACCTTGCGCACAGCCTGGCATCACGTTATGGACATACAATCTACGTATGTCATTCGTTCATTACGTGCCATGTCGTATGATGTGGGCGATCGAAGACTTTCCACAGCCATGATTGTTCTTGGCTAATCTTTCTACAGAAGGGTTTTGCCATTGCCTTCCTCTGGGCAGTGTCTTTCCAAGACACCAGCCGTTATCAACACTCTTCAAAGATTGTTTACCTGGTGTCAGTGGTCCCATAACCAGGACTTGTGATGTGCACCAGCTGCTCATACGACCATCCAGCACCCACTCCCATGGCTTCGTGCGACCTTGATCGGGGGCAAAGCAGGAGCTACACCTTGTCCAAAGTGACCTGCAGGCTGAAGGGAAGGAGAGCCTTACACCTCCTTGGGTGGAGGGATATCTCCAGCCCACCACCCAATCTATGTATATTAGCTATTTTGTGTATTATTGTGTTTTTTAATTATTATGTTCTTTATTTTATTGTGTTGCTTTTGTGCTGCATCGGATCTGGAGTAACAATTATTTCACGTTCCTTTACACTGTGTACTGGGAACAATCTTGTATCTATTTGCCACGTATACAGCGAAACTTACCCAAGGACATGCTGGGGGCAGCCCGCAAGTATTGCCACACATCTGCACCCACGCGGCAGATACGATAACAACATTTAATTTAGACATTCACATGAGCTGGTCACGAACGGAAGGACCACATGGGGTGTGTTTCATGGGCAGTACAGACACGCTGGGTCGGAAGACCAGATCCCACACCGTTCGTTCTTTGCTCTCTCCGTGTGATCAGAAGAGCCCGTTGGACATTGGTATGTGGAATGCTGCAAGCCCAGCTCACTGGTGAGACCGCCGGCGGGGGACCTGCGTGGCCACCATTCCACAGGATCGGCTGTGGAAGAGGCACCAGCGGCGGTGTGGCGCGCCAGGTATCCGTGCTGGGTTGCGGCTGGCCACATCCGTTAGTGTTGCACTCTGGTGCTCGTTCCATGGAAGGTGAGCTGGATTGCGTTTGCCAGTGGCTGCCCTAGTGCATGGCAATCGGACTACGCGAGCTTGTTTCTGCCAACATCCCATGCACCATCACTCTACAGGACATGACACTCAGGGACGAGCTATATTCTATTTTTGTGTCACTGCATGTTTGTCACTATCTTACATGTGCTCTGCCTGCCTTGTGCCGTGTGTGACTGTCAGCAAGGAGTTCACTCCTTGGTCCCAGAGGAACGCTGTTTCGTTTGGCTGTACTCAGGTGCGGCTGAATGACAATTAATCTTGAACTTCAACTCTCCATTCTATGATGCCCAAATGGCCTTCTTCCCTGCTGTAATACGAGCTGGGATGAATGGATCACTTTCAAGTCAGCAAGCTGCAGCCAGGATCAATACCTCACCCTCATCTCATTACGGATTAATGAACTGGAGGAGGGAACCTAGAAATGTGCCTACGATATAAAGACGGGGAAGAAAATCAGCTGTGAAAAAAGTTATTTTTTATTTCAAGATAAAGCGCGAAACAGGCCCTTCTACTCCGACAAGCTGCATTGCTCAGCAACCCACCAATTTAACCCTAGCCTGACCACAGGACATTTTACTAAGACCAGTTAAGCAGCTAACCAGTATGCCTTTAGCCTGTGGGGTGATGTAAAGGGACACGAGTTGATTAGTCGATGGCTGGCAGACGGTACGCTGGGGAACGGCAGATGCAAAAAGGGAGCTGTGCGCTGAAGCATACAATCACAGACAGGCGCACAGGTACTACAACTAATTACTACCACTAACAAAGGGCTATTGTTTGCCTCATGGGAACTGAACGCAACAGAAGGGAGGTTATATTTCAATTATAAACAGCCGTGATGACTTCATATTTGGAGATCTGCAGACTGTTTGGGATTCTTACTAGAGGAAATGAGAGTCAGCGTGTGGTTCAGTGGTTAGCATAATGCTTCAGAGTGCCAGGGACCCGGTTTCGATTCCTGCCGCTCTCTGTAAGGAGTTTGTACATTCCCTCTGTGACCACGTGGGTTTCCTCCCACAGTCCAAAGACATACCGGTTGGTAGGATAATGGTAAATTGTTCTGTGATTAGGCTAGGGTTAAATTGGGGTTGACGGGCAGTGAAGCTCAAAAGGCTGGAAAGGCCTATTCCACACAGTATCTCTAAAGAAAGTAAATGCATTGGAAACAAACTGATATCTGCAACAGAGAGACAAGGGACTTCCTTTGAGGCTCTCCATTGATCAGACCATAAGATATAGGAACAGAAGTAGGCCATTCAGCCCATTGAGACCATTCCACCATTCAATCACGGCTGATCAAATTCCTCCAGTCATCCTAACTCCCCTGCTTTCACCCCATACTCAGTGATGCCCTGGCTAATCAAGAACCTATCTCTGCCTTAAATGCACCCAATGACTTGCCCTTCACGGCTGCTCGTGGTGACAAATTCCACAGATTACTCTGACTAAAGTAATTTCTCTGCATCTCTGCTCTAAATGGACGTCCTTCAATCCTGAAGTCGTGCCCTCTTGTCCTAGAATCCCCTACCATGGGAAATAACCTTGCCATATATAATTTGTTCAGGCCTATGAGATCCCCCTTCATTCCCCTGACTCTAGGGACTATAGCTCAAGAGCTGCCAGAGCCTTCAGTCGACCATGGATGTTGTGCCCCAGCTCTCTGCATGATACACAAGTCTGGGCAGTGCGATATGGAGAGCAAGCTTTGCCCATGCAGGAGGCTCCCCCTCTCCACACAGCTGATGAATCCAAAGGAACGGCAGAGACTGATGCAGATTGGTACCAGCAGCATCACAGGAGTTGTCAACAAGCCTTGAACTCAAAGTAGGACTGCCTTAGGGACTCCATCTCTGGATTTTTCCCCAGGGTTTACACACAAAGCCTTCCCCATGAGTGGGTACAGCCGCAAGGCAGCAGATGCCTGAGATCAGAGTTTTCCTTCTCCTAGAAGAACTGCCAACTAGGGATGACCCATCTGCCTGGAGTGCCAAACACCTGCCCTTCTCCTGACAGTAGAAGTGGTCCTGCCGGGCTTAGTAGCTGAGCCACACGTGAGGGCCAGGAGCTGGACTTGGTTGTCAGAGGCTATTTGAGGCACACACCATTGGGAGCATTTAACAGGTAGTGGGAGCTTGTCCCCACCACCAACCCCGGCTATCGTGACCTCCAGGAAGCTGCAATGGACTGTCCATGTTGAAATCTATAGCACTGCACAAAATGCCGGAGGAACTCATCAGCTCAGGCCGCATCAGGGGTGAGAAATCGAGCGTCAAGTGCTAAACTACATCTCTTCTGCTTCTGCGTGTTGGTCTGCAATTCCAGCACCTCGTCTCCACAATCCATATCCCACCATTTTCTGCATCTTCATGAGCCTAAGGACACCGGTATCGTATCTGCCCCAGCAACCCCATTCCATACGTCTGTCCCACACATCTCTTGAACTTTCCCCCCTCACCGTAAATACGTGGTCAGATAAAGATCAGCTCAATTGGTCACGTGTACAACAAAACTTGTGTGAAATGCACTTTTAGTGTCAAATCAAATCAATGAGGATGTACTGGGGGCAAACTGAAGTGTTGCCATGTTTCCATTGCCACTATAACTCACTGACCCTGTCACTTGCGTCTTTGGAAATGTGTGAGGGGGGTACCCATGAGGTCACAGGGAGACCACAGAAACCTCCTACAGACTGTGGCAGGAATTAAACCCCAGTCGGTAATTGCTGGCACTGTAAAAGTGTTATGCTAACCACAACACCATCTTAGTTCTTGACATTTCTTCCCTGGGATAAAACTTTTGACCAGCTACTCTATCCATGCCTCCCATAATCTCTCTCAGATCTCCCCTCAGCCTCCGGTACTCCAGAGAAAACAACCCGTTTGTCCAATCTCTCATTATAATACTTTCCCTCTAAACCAGACAGCATTCTGGTAAACCTCGTCTGCACCCTCTCCAAAGCCTCAACATCTTTCCCGTAACGGAGTGGCGAGCATTTCACACAGCACTCCAGGTACGGCCAAACTGAAGTTTTACCCAACTGCAACACAACTTCCTCACTCTGATTGTAACAACCCTACCAGTAAAAACACCTTCTTTACCATGCTATCTATTTGCTTGGTCACTTTTTGGGAGCAATGGACTTGGACCCCGAGGTCCCTCTGTCCATCAATGTTATTAAGGGTCCTGCCATCGACTGCACACGTTTGACCTTCCAGAATGCAACACCTCACACTTGGCCAGATTAAACTCCACCTGCCACTTCCCTGCCCATACCTATAACCGATCAATATCTTTGACAATCTTCTTCACTGTCCACAAATCCACCAATCTTGTGTCATCTGCAGACTTATGAACCCGCCCATTTCATTTTCATCCAAGTCATTTATATATATATCACAGACAAACAGAGGTCCCTGCAGGCCTCACTGGCCATGGAACTCTAGGCAGAATAAACGTAGTGGTTTGCATAACAGTGCCAGCGATCCAGGATTATATCCCACGGCTGTCTGTAAGGAGTTTGTACATTCTCCCGTGACCGCGCGGGTTTCCTCCCGCTTTCCCAGGACGTTCAGTTGCAGTTAGCGGGCTATGGTGACACTTGCAGACTGCCTCCAACACAATCCTCGGACTGCGTCGGACATTGATGCAAACAAAGCATTTCACTGTATGCTTCAATGTACATGTGACAAACTAAGTTAATCTTTAATCTTTGATCTTTCTACCACGAGCCTCTGTTGTCTATGGGCAAGACATTTCAAACTCCAAACAATCATATCACATGAATCCTGTGCATCTTAATCTTGTGGATCAGCCGACTATGAAGGGCCTTGTCTAATGCCTTACTAAGGTCCAGTGAATACTGGCCTCCACAATGATACCCAGATTCAGGAAATAATTTTTTTTTAAATGCTGACAGCTAGGGTGTTGAGCTGTAAAAATCTGGTTAATCTGTGCACTGGGGGAGGGGTCGTTCTGGAACACTGAATATCTAGAAAGCAAAGGGCACTGCAAAACCTCATCTTGTTTTCCATTAACTACATTACCCTGTCCTTGTTAACCTCCCTCCAGACTCCATTTTACTGCTACGGTAGCACAGCAGTTAGCATGACGCCATCACAATCTGGAGTTCAGACTTCATTCCATGGCTGAATGATTCTTAATGAATTTGTGTATTCCCCCCATGAACTGCGTGGGTTTCCTCCGGGTGCTCCAGTTTCCACTCATAGTCCAAAGACGTTCTGGTTAGTAGGTTCATAGGTCATTGTAAATTGTCCTGTGATTAGGCTGCGGTTAAATCGCTGGGTTGCTGGGTGTCTCTGTTCATTGGGCCGGAGGGGCCTGTTCCGGCATTGTTTCTCAAAATAAAGTTCCTCACCTCCTGACATGCTTCTCACCCCCACTCCATCCCAAATCTGGGGCTCAAACAGCCCACACCACACCTAAGATTTCCTCCGACCCTCGCCCTCCTTGGGAGTTCGATGCACTCGTGTGAGGGAAATAGGAACTCCGTGGAAAGGGGAGACATGGGATGGCGGCACCAAACATGCAGGCAGCCCCAAGGCTGAATGATCGCACAGGTCACCCCTTCCTGGGAAGCTCCAGGGCGGCACAGCGTTGCCATGACCACCTCACAACTTCAGAGTCACCGGTTCGAATCCCACCTCCAGCACTGTCTATGTGGAGTTTGCACGTTTTCACCCTACAACTACGCAAGTGACCTTTGAGTGTTCTGCTTCAGAGGGATAGAATTAGATGGCACTGTAACAGGCATTTTGGCCCCACTCTTCCATGCTAGTGGTGGAATGGGAGGGAAGGGTGGTCAGGGGCTATAGGAGGTGATAGACTCCCTCCCATATCCCAAAAATAGGAGGGAATTGCTCCTCAGGTCCATTTTAAATCCCTCCACCCCCAGTCAAAACCTGTCCACTAGTTTTAGACACCCCTACCCTAGGAAAAAGACTGTGACCATACACCTCATCTATACCCCTCATGATTTTGTAAAACTCTACAAGCTCTCCGGAAGGGAAAACGCTTGTTAAAGGCACAGTAGCCTAGCTGACAGCATAAGGCTATGACAGTGCCAGCAACCCGGGTTCAGTTCCTGCCGCCGTCCGTAAGGAGTTTGTATGTTCTCCCTGTGTTCCTCCTAACGTTCCAGTCCAAAGCCGTACGGGTGAGTGGGCTAGTTGGTGACAGCCTGGACTCACTTGGCTAGAGAGGCCTGTTACCAAGTTGCATTTCTAATTTTTAAAAAGTCACAGCCTATCCAGACTTTCCTTATAACTCAAACCATCCAGTCTCAGTAACATCTTCCTGAATTTTCCCCCTACCACCCCCACCTTCCCCACTTCCCCACTCTGGCCCCTTTCCTCTTCTCCTCCCCTGCCTATCAGCTCCCTTGGTGCTCCTCTTCCTTCCCTTTCTCCCATGCTCCACATTCCTCTCCTATCAGATTCCTTCTTCTCCAGCCCTTTGCCTATCCCACCTATCACCTCCCAGCTTCTTACTTCTTATCCCCCTTCTTCCCCATTCTCCTGGCTTCACCTATCACCTTCCAGCTTGTATTTCTTCCCCTCCCCACTTCTCAATCTGTCACCGTCCCTCATCCTTTCCAGTCTTGAAGAAGGGTCTCGGCCCAAATCGTCCGTTTATTCATTTCCACAGACGCTGCCTGATCTCCAGCATTTTGTGTGTACGCTTCCTGAAACTTCCTTGTACCCTCTCCAGATTAATTTACAACAGTCTGACTGTCTAACAGTTCACTGTTACTGAGACTAGTTATTAACTAAATTTAACTTCCACACAAAAGTCCTTGGTCAGATTTAAAGTTTTGTTTTGGATCATAAATCCAGACCTTTGGATTATCGGACAAGTAACTTAACCACGCGGGTGGTGGGGTGGAGATACATCTCTATCAAAGGAGGTGAGAGGGAATCCTTTCCTCTGCTAGTCCATAGGTCCCCCCTGGGCAAGGTATATGAGCAGCCGGTGCATATCACAAGTCCTGGTTATGCAACCACCAGCACCAGTATTGATAATGGCTTTGGTCACCTGTTTTGTAAACATGCTGCCCAGAAGAAAGCAATGGGAAACCACTTCTGTAGAAAAATTTGCCAAGAATAATCATGGTTATGAATAGCAGAATTAGGCCATTCAGCCCATCGGATCTGCTCCACCATTCTATCATGGCTGATCCCAGATCCCACTCAACCCCATATACTTGCCTTCTCACCACATCTTTTGATGCCCTGACCAATCAGGAAATGATCAACTTCTGTCTTAAAAATACCCATGGACTTGACCTCCACTGCAGTCTGTGGCAAAGCATTCCACAGATTCACTACTCTCTGGCTAAAAAATTCTTCAACTGTTCTAAACGGTCACCCCTCAATTTTGAGACTGTGCCCTCTAGTTCTGGATACCCCACCATAGGAAACATCCTCTTCCCATCCACCCTATCTAGTCATTTCAATGAGATTCTCCTTGCATTCTTCCAAATTCCAGTGAGCACAGGCCCAAAGCTGCCAAACGCTCCCCATATGTTAAATTATTCCCGGAATCATCCTCATGAACCTCGTCTGCACTCTCTCCAATGAAATACTCAGCGGGAGTACAGAGTTTGCTGTGCGTGTGTTTTTACAGAGACGTGGCTCACTGATGGAATTTCAGACACCGCCATTCAGCTGGATGGGCTTGCCTTGTTTTGAGCAGACAGGGATACAGCTCTCTCCGGTAAGGCTCAGGGTGGTGGCTTGTGTGTCTACATCAATACAGAATAGTCCAACACCATCACACTGAGCACGGGGACCCCCCAGGGCTGTGTGCTTAGTCCACTGCTGTTCACTCTGCTGACCCACGACTGTGCTGCAACACACAGCTCGAACCACATCATCAAGTTCGCCGATAACATGACCATGGTGGGTCTCATCAGCAAGAACAACGAGTCACCTTACAGAGAGGAGGAGCAGCGGCTAAAGGACTGGTGCAGAGCCAACAACCTGTCTCTGAACGTGAACAAAAGAGATGGTTGTTGACTTCAGGAGGGCACGGAGCGACCACTCCCCGCTGAACATCAATGGCTCCTCGATGGAGATCATTAAGAGCACCAAATTTCTTGGTGTTCACCTGGCGGAGAATCTCACCTGGTCCCTCAACACCAGCTCCATAGCAAAGGAAGCCCAGCAGCATCTCTACTTTTTGCGAAGGCTGAGGAGAGTCCATCTCCCACCCCCCATCCTCATCACATTCTACTGGGGTTGTATTGAGGGCATCCTGAGCAGCTGCATCACTGCCTGGTTTGGAAATTGCACCGACTCAGATCGCAAGATCCTGCAACGGATAGTAAGGTCAGCCGAGAAGATCATCGGGGTCTCTCTTCCCTCCACTACAGACATTTACACTACACGTTGCATCTGCAAAACAAACAGCATTATGAAGGACCCCATGCATCCCTCATACAAACTCTTCTCCCTCCTGCCATCTGGGAAAAGGCACCGAAGCATTCAGGGTTTCACGACCAGACTAAGTAACAGTTTCTTCCCCCAAGACTCCTCGATACCCAGACCCTGGACTGACACCTTACTGCCCTATTGTCTTGTTTATTATTTATTGTAATGCCTGCACTGTTTTGTGCACTTTATGCAGTCCTGGGTAGGTCTGTAGTCTAGAGTAGTGGTTTTTTTCTCTCTGTGTTGTTTTTTACGTAGTTCAGTCTAGTTTTTGTACTGTGTCATGTAACACCATGGTCCTGAAAAAACATTGTCTCATTTTTACGATGTACTGTACCAGCAGTTATGGTCGAAATGACAATAAAAAGTGACCTGACTTGACTAGACAACACATCTTTTCTGAGATAAGGGGTCCAAAACTTGACAATACTCCAAGTGCAGATTGACCAGTGTCTTATAAAGGCTCAGCATTATCTCCTTGCTTTTATATTCTATTTCCCTCGAAATAAACACCAACATTGCATTTGCCTTCTTTACCACAGACTCAACCAGCAAATTAACCTTCTGGGAGTCTTGCTCGGGGACTCCCAAGTCCTTCTGCACCTCTGATGTTTGAACCTTCTCCCTATTTAGATAATAGGCCACACTATTGTTCCTTTTACTAAAATGCATTATCATACATTTCCCATTATCCCATCTGCCACTTCTTTGCCCATTCTTCTGATTCGTCCAAGTGCTGCTGCAATCGCATTGCTTCCTCAGCACTACCTACCCCTCCACCTGTCTTTGTATCATCCACAAACTTTGCCACAAAGCCATCGATTCCACCATCCAAATCATTGACAAACAATGTGAAAAGTAGCGGTCCCAGTGCTGACCACCGTAATGTATACCCCTGTAGAGGGGTCTTCCCCACAGATTAAGCAGAGATGAAAGACCATGAAAGACCCAGCACACAGTGAAAACCGAACCACTGCACTACGAGGCAATGCTGGCACCTGGCAGTAGAAGTCAAAGCCCAGGTGAATGTCTGCAGCTACCAGGCCACCAAGCTCACACTATGAGTGTGTCACTTCGTACCGCAGTGAGCATTCTGACTGGTGGCACCACTGTCAGGCACAGAGAGGCCACTGCACTGGATCAGAAAAAGCTGTGGGAAGTTGTAAACTCCACCAGTTCCATCATGGGCACTGGCCTCCCCAGAATCCAGGATATCTTCAAAAGGCAATGCCTCAAAAAGGTGGCATCTGTCATTAAGGACCCCCATCACCCAGGACATGCCCTCTTCTCGTTGCTACCATCAGGGAGAAGGTACAGGAGCCTGAAGGCACACACTCAGCGATTCAGGAACAGCTTTTCCCCTCTGTCATCAGATTTCTGAATGAACAGTGAACCCATAAACACTAATTTTGTTTACACTACTTATTTTATTTAATTTTTTATAAGCAATTCTCATTGTAATATATAGTTTTAAAAATTTTTACGTATTGCACTGTACCGCTGCCACGAAGTTACTGACTACCGTGATGTGCTGGTGATATTAAACCCGATTCTGATTTGTTCCTTTGTTGTGTGCAGAGCAGTGGCTCGAACTTGCGAAGATTCAGTATCTGGGCAACTGACTGGCAGCTCCCAGTTGAACATTAAACACAAAACAAATGGGCGGATACTCAGAGACTCGCAGCTCAAGGTCGCCTATCAAAGCGCTAACCCTCGTTAGAGAAACTGAGAGACAAGCCTGTCTGCAAGCCCCCACCTGTGGCCCAGCACGGTGGGCAAGGTCGGGCAGTCGCTTTCTGGCAGAACTGACCACTGAATAGTACAGCTATCCAGCCCATCCACGAGAAAGATTTACAGGAGGTGTGTGGGCAAGTTTTTTATATTTCATATAACCATATAATAATTACAGCACAGAAACAGGCCATTTTGGCCCTTCTAGTCCGTGCTGAATGCTTACTCTCACCTAGATCCACCGACCTGTCCCACTGGCCCGCATTCAGCCCATAACCCTCCATTCCTTTCCTGGCCATATACCTATCCAATTTTACTTTAAATGACAAGATCAAACCTGCCTCTACCACTTCTAATGGAAGCTCGTTCCACACAGCTACCACTCTCTGAGTAAAGAAGTTACCCCTCATGTTACTCCTAAACTTTTGCCCCCTAACTCTCAACTCATGTCCTCTTGTCTGAATCTCCCCTGCTCTCAATGGAAAAAGCCTATCCATGTCAACTCTATCTATTTCCCTCATAATTTTAAATACCTCTATCAAGTCCCCCCCTCAACCTTCTACACTCCAAAGAGACAGGGACTTACAGAGACATTAGGACCATAAGATACAGGAACCAAATAGGCCATTCTGGCCATTTCATTTGCACAGCATCCTATCATGACCCATTTATTATCCCTCTCAACCGCATTTTCTCCCCATCTCCTGCAACTTTGATGCCTTCACTGATCAGAGACCTGTCAAACTGTGCTTTAAACATACCCAGTGATTGTCCATGGCAGTGAATCCCACAGATTCACCTTGCTCTGGAGGGACACGAATCATGTGAGGGGAGGGACTGGATCATGCAAGGGGAGGGATGTGGATCGTGCGAGGGGAGGGGTACAGATCATGTGAAGGCAGAAATAATTAAAATATAAAATAAAGCGATTGTATTTATTTTGTCATCTGTATGTGCATCAAAATATTCAGGAAATGCATCAACGAATGACTAAGTCCGAGGATGCCCACAACTTACTACCCCTAAGTCCTTATGTCTTTGGAAAGTGGGGTATCTGGAGAAATGCCACAGGGCCAGGAGGAAAATGCACATCTCTTACAGACAGCAGCAGGAATTCAACCTCAGTCGCTGCTGCAGTAAAGTCCAAAGTACTTTAGTAAAGTATCACATTACCATGTAGTTCAAACTTAGTATGGTTCAGCATAATACATTTCGAACAAACATGCTGGAAATCCGAGCAACACACACAAAATGCTGGAGGAACTCAGCAGGCCAGGCAGCATCTATGGAAAAGAATAAAGGTCTTGGCCCAGCACATCGACTGTGTACCCATTCCCATAGATGCTGCCTGGCCTGCTGAGTTCCACCAGTGTTCTGTGTGTGTTGCATTTAGTACAGTTTGTCACTGTGGAGCGAAGGGCCTGTTGCTGTACTGTTCTGCGTTCAAAGTTCTACATTTCAGCAGTTTGGTCAAAGGATGAGTGGTTTAGATGTGTTGCAACATCGTACCTTAAACAACACCGTTACTGCAGACAGAAAGTACATTCCTCAACAAGTTATCAGATGCAGATACTCTGGGAGGACTTACAAGGTGAGTGGTAGGGCACTGGAGTGCGGTGGAACAAAGAGATCCAGAATTCCTTGAAAGAGGTTGATAGGGTCGTAAAGAAAACTCTTGTTTCCAGAGGAATTTTGTCAATAAACATATCTATACCTCACCTCTCTCTCTGCTTTCTACAGGGATCGTTCCCTCCGTGATCCCCTCGTCCAATTGTCCCTGCCGGCACTTCTCCCTCCAAGCAGACGAGGTGACCCACCTGCAGTCAGGGCCCCAAATAGTCCCTCCAGGTGAGGTGACACTCCATCTGCTGGGGTTGCTGATCCCGATGTGGCCTCCTCTACACTGGTGAGACCTAACCTAAACCGGGGGACTGCTTCGTCGAGCAACTCCGCTTCATCCGCCAAAAGTGAAACTTCCTGGTGGCCAAACATCTTAATTCCCATTCCAACCTGTTGGTCCATGACCTCCAAGGTAAGGCCAAGCTCTGGGTGGAGAAGCAACACATTATATTCCATCTGAGTAGCCTCCAACCTGATGGCGTGAATATTGATTTCTCCTTCCGGTAAACAAATTTCAACCCCACCCCCTTCCTCTATTCCCCACTTTGACGTTTTACCTCTTTTCAGCTGCCCTCTTCCTTCCTTTCCTCCTATGGTCCACTCTCCTCTCCTATCAGATTCCTTCTTCTCCTGCTCTTGACCTTTCCCACCCAAAAGACATAGTAGCAGAATTAGGCCATTCAGCCCATTGAGTCTGCTCCACCATTCCATCATGACAGATCCCGGATCCCACTCAACCCCAGACACCCGACTCCTCACCATATCCTTTGATGCCCTAACCAATCAGGAAATGATCAACTTCCAACTTAAATATACCCATGGACTTGGCCTCTACCATATTCTGTGGCAGAGCATTCTACAGATTCACTACTTTCTGTCTGAAAAAAATCCTCCTTACCTCAGTTCTAAAAGGTTGCCCCTCAATTTTGAGGCTGTGCCCTCTAGTTCTGGATATCCCCATCACAGAAAACATTCTCTCCACGTCCACCCTATCTACTCCTTTCAACATTCAGTGGGTTTCAATGAGATCCCCCCGCCAACCACATTCTTCTAAATTCCAGTGAGTACAGGCTCAAAGCTGCCAAACGCTCCTCGCGTTGACCCCTTCATTCCCGGAATCATCCTCGTGAACCTCCGCTGGACTCTCTGCAATGACATCACATCCTTTCTGAGATATGGGGCCCAAAACTGTTGACAATACCCCAAGTGCAAACTGACTAGTTTCTTATAAAGCCTCAGCATTATCTCCTTGTTTTTATATTCTATTCTCCTCGAAATAAATACCAACACTGCATTTACCTTCTTTACCACAAACTCAACCTGCTGGGAGTCTTGCACGAGGACTCCTAAGTACCCTGAACCTCTGATGTTTGAACCTTCTCCCCATTTAGTTAATAGTCTGCACTATTGTTCCTTTTACCAAAATGCATTATCATACATTTCCCAACACTGTATTCCATCTACCACTTTTTTGGCCATTCTTCCAATTTGTCTTAAGTCCTGCTGCCATCACATTGCTTCCTCAATTCTACCTACCCCTCCACCTATCTTCATATCATCTGCAAACCTTGCCACAAGGCCATCAATTGACAAACGATGGGAAAAGTAGGGGTCCCAATACTGACCCCTGAGGAACACCACTGGTCACTGGCAGCCAACCAGTAAAGGCCCCTTTAATTCCCACTCGCTGCCTCCTGCCTGTCAGCCATTTCTCTATCCAGGCCAGTATCTTCCCTGTAACACCATGGAATTTTATCTTGTTAAGCAGCTTCATGTGTGGCAACTCATCAAACACCATCTGAAAATCCAAGTAAATGACATCCACTGCCTCTCCTTCATCCACCCTGCTTGTTACTTCCTCGAAGGACTCCAACAGACTTTCAGGCAAGATTTCCCTTTACAGAAACCTTGCTGACTTTGACTTATTTTATCATTCATCTCCAAGTACCTCGAAACCTCATCTTTAATAACAGACTCCAATACTTTTCCAACCACTGAGGTTAGGCTAACTGGCCTATAATTTCCTTCCTTTTGCCTTCCTCCTTTTTTAAAGAGTGGAGTGACATTTACATTCTTCCAGTTCTCCAGGACTCTGCCAGGATCAAGTGATTTTTGAAAGATCATGACCAATGCATCCGTTATCTCTTCAGCAACCTCTCTCAGGACTCTGGGATGTAGTCCATCTGATCCAAGTGACTTATCCACCTTAATTCCTTTGAGTTTGCCTCACACTTTTTCCTTTGTAACAGCAATGGCACTCACTCCTGCTCCCTGACACTCACAGACCTCTGGCACACTGCTGTCTTCCACAGTGAAGACAGATTCAAAGTACCCATTAAGTTCACCTGCCATTTCTTTGTCCCCCTTTACTACCTCACCAGCATCATTTTCAACTCTCACCTCCGTTTTATATAATTGAAAAAAGCTTCTGCTGTCCTGCTAGTCGGCATTCATTCTTTATCTTTTCCCTTCTTACAGCATTTTTACTTGCATTTTGTTGGATTTTAAAAACTTCCCAATCATCCAACTTCACACACACTTTTGCTACGTTATATGCCCTTTCCTTGGCTTTTATATAGTCCTTAACTTCGCTCGTCAGCCACGGTTGTCACTCACCCTGCTTCATCTGTCACCTTTGAGCCAGCCTCCTTCCCCTCCCCACATCCTTTTTTTATTCTGGCATCTCCCCTTCCTTCTCAGTCCTGCAGAAGGCTCTCAGCCCCAAACGTCGACTATCTATTCATTTCCATAGGTGATTCCTGAACCTGCTAAGTTCCTCCAGCATTTTGAGTGTGTTGTTTTGGCACATTGGCCTTCATAAATCAATGCACTGAGTACAGGAATTGGGATGTCATGTTGAAGTTGTGTGAAATGTTGCTGAGGTCTAATTTGGAGTGTTGAGTTCAATTTTGGTCACCTATCTACAGGAAGTACGTCAACAGATTGAAAGACTGCAGAGAAAATTGACATGGACTTTGCCAGGACTTGAGGAATGTGAATTATAAGGAAAGATTGAAAACTTAGAACTTAATTCCCTAGATCAAAGGAGAACGAGGTGAGATTTAACACAGATTTATAAAATTATGAAAGGGTAAGTGCAAACAGGCTTTTTTCCACTGGGATTCGATGAAATGCAAACATGAGGTCACTGGTAAAGGGTGAAAGGTGAAATGCTTAAGGGGAACCTTCTTCACTCAGAGCATGGTAAGAACGCAGAACGAGCTGCCAGAAGAAGTGGTGGATGTGGGTTCAATTACAACATTTAAGAGAAGTTTGGATTGGTACATGTATGGGAGGGGTATGGAGCGCTGTGGTCTGGCTGCTGGTCGATGAGACTAGGTATACTAATGAACAGTTCGGGCTGAGAACCTTTGGCAAGACTCGGGGGGGAAGGACCATTCATGCCGAAGGGTTTCGGCCCAAAACAACGACCGTACTTTTTTTCCATAGATGCTGCCTGGCCTGCCGAGTTCCCCGGCATTCTGTGTGTGCTGCTTGGATTTCCAGCATCTGCAGATTTTCTCTTGTTTGTGATAGCTCAGCACAGAACAGATGGACTGATGGGTCTGTTCCTGTGCTGCAGTGCTCATTCAATAAGAGGCCACCACATGCTGGAGGAACTCAGCGGGTCAGGCAGCATCTATTGAGGGGAATAAAGAGTCAACGTTTCCAAAGGCTAAGGAGCAGGATTGGACTATTCCTTCTATCAGTGTGCATCGCCACACTGGCTGGGAAAGCTGACTCCCTGCTGATATCCCCCAGCCACTTTCCCAGGACTGACTGAGGGGTCACCTGGACGAGGCAGACTTAGTCCTAAGAAAAGAGATTTGCCTTTTTGCAGACTTTCCTGGAATGGCTTAGTGAGGAAAAGGAGATTGATTATCTCTTCACTTTCACAAGCTGCGATGAAACAACAGCCAGCTTGTAACATTCCACAGGTCAAAGAAAATAAACCAGCAGTTCGGTATTACAGAGAATTTAATCAAAGAGCATTCCAGGGAAAAAATAGCAGCGTTTCTGGAGTAAATTTAAACTGTTCTGTTGAAGCACAAGGGGCACTGAACACAAATAAAAACTTGTCCAGGGTTTGGCAGGCTTCTCGGCGCACAAAACAGAGTCCAGAACCAGGCCACTCGGTCCATCTGATCCATGTCAGCAGCGAGGGGGCGGGTCATTATCACCCAAGGGAAAGGTCAAGTGGGTATATGGAGGAATGAGGTGGTGAGAAATGAGGAACACAAGAACTTCTAAGGATGCTGGAAGCCCAGAGCAAAACACACACAATACTAAAGGGACTCACAGGTCAGGAGGCATCAATTGAGGGGAATAAAGAGTTGATGTTTCCAAAGACTGAGGAGCAGAACTAGGCTATTCCTTCTATCAAAGTGTGGGACCATCACCTCCCAACACCATACTTCACCTGCAATTTCTCTGCCAATCCTCCTCATCTGCCTGTCCTGCAGATTCCCTGCTTTCTCGACACTAATTGCCCCTCCACTTGTCTTTATGCCGTCCAGAATTCTGTCTGTGTTTCAGGCTGAGACCCTTCTGGAAAGGAAGGGGGAAGAAGCAGAGGGGGATCACCTTCCAGCTTGCACTCCTTTCCCCTCCCCAACACCCCAATTTCTTATTCTTCCCCTTTCCTTTCCAGTCCTGATGAAGGGTCTCAGCCCAACACATCGACAGCTCAGAGGCGCTGCCTGTTCTAATGAGTTCCTCCAGCATTTGGTGTGGGAAATGAGGGACATGGGGCAGTGGTGGAGGACGTGAGGCAGGGGTCAGAAGGGAGAAAGGTTAAAATGGTAGCCGAATGCAAACAGCTGGAGGAATACAAGTGGGACAGGCAGTATCTGTGGAGGCAGAGGGTGGTCGAAATCGTAACAGACCTGAGTCATAGAACAGTACAGCACAGAGCAGGCCCTTCGGCCCACAACATCTGTGCTGAACATGATGATTAATCCCCTTCCTTATACAAAGAACACAGTCAGAATCAGGTTTAACATCACCATCATATGTGGTGAAATTTGTTGTTATGCGATACATAACGTTAAAACTAAATTACAGTAAGAAATATATATATTTAAAAAGTTAAATAAGTGAAAAAAGTAAAAAAAAGTAGTGAGGTAGTGTTCATAGGTTCAATGTCCATTCAGAAATTAAAACAGTGCCGACTTCAAGATTTTTCAATGTTATTTCCAGTACACAAGTGTAAATGAGGACAAAATAATTGTTACTCCAGATCTGATGCAGCACAAGAAAAATCACGAGATAAAGGGCACAATAATTTAAAAACACAATAACTATAAATACATAAAATAGCTTATATACATAGATCGATTGTGTGTCCATAAAGTGACGCTCAGCACAAGAGAATCTGTACATCAGGTGACTGACTGGAAATGATAAAGTAGTGGTGGTGGGGGGTGTGGAGGGGTGGCTTAGCGGGTGGAGGTGTTGATCAGCCTTACTGCTTGGGGGAAGTGACTGTTTCAGAAGCTGGTGGTCCTGGTGTGGATGCTACATAACCTCCTCCCTTATGGGAGAGGGACAAACAGTCTATGAGCAGGGTGGGTGGGATACTTCATGATGTTACTGGCCCTTTTCTGCCACTGTTCAGTATACATGTGTCCATGATGTCGGGTTGGTTGGTGCTGGTAATGCGCTGGGCAGTTTTGACTACTGGCTATGCAGCCCACCTGTCCACTGCACATCAGTAGGAGACTGAGCAGTGATGTGCATAGACCAGCTCTCAACAAAGGTAGCAGCTGCTTGGGAGCCTCCACACCATTCACCAAGTCTACTCTGCCATTCTACCATGGCTGATTTATTATCCCTTCTAACCCTATTCTCCAGCCTTCGCCCTGTAACCTTACCACACACACCAATCAAGAACCTGTCTACTTCCGCTTTAAACATACCCAATGACTTGGCCTCCACAGCTGTCCATGGCAATGAATTCCACAGATTCACCACCCTCTGGCTAAAGAAATTCCTCCTCATCTCAATTCTAAAGGGATATCCTTTTATTCTGAGGTTGTCTCTTTTGGTCCAAGACTCTCCCAGAATTGAAAACATCCTCTCCACGTACATGGTTTTACACGCCTCTGCAAGATCATCTCTTGGTCAACCATCTCCAGGGAAAATTAAGTCCTAGCTATCAAACCTCTGCCTGTCACTCAATCCCTCAAGCCCTGGCAACATCCTTTTCCAGATGTCTTTCCTTAAACAAGACAACCAAACTGTCCACAATAACCCAAGTGTATACTCATAAACCATAAACAACAGATAATAGAATGAGAGGGATGAGGGCAGGAAACCCTGGGCAAAAACCAATCATTAGTGTGTTAGCACTGGCATCCACAATCATCAAAACACACACAATACGCTGGAGGAACTCAAGAGGTCAGAAAGCATCTATAAATTGTCAACGTTTCAAGCCAAGACCTTTCCCCAGGTCTCAGATTTCTTTTCCATAGATGCTGCCTTGACCTGCTGAGTTCCTCCAGTATTTTGTGTGATGCTCTGGGCTTCCAGCATCTGCAGACTCCCTTGTGTTGATAATTGTCTGCTCCACTATCATGAAGTGCTTTGAAAGACTACTCATTGAGTACATTAACTCCAACCTCATAGACAACCTCGATCCACTACAATTCACCTACCGCCAAAGCAGGACTACCCTCTCCCTGGCACTACACTCACCTCTGGAGCATCTGGTCAGGAAAGACACCCATGTCAGACTATCACCTATTGATTGCAGTTCCACCCATAACTCCAAGCAAACTCATCTGCAACTCCTCGACCTGGAAGCCACCATCTCCTCGGGAACTGGGTCCTTGACTTCCCCACCAACGGTCTGTAAGGAGAGGCGGCAACACCTCTGCCATGATTATTCAAAACACATCCTCAGCCCTCTATTCTACACTCCTGACTGCGTGGCCAAATTCTGCTCCCACTTCATCTACAAGTTTGCAGATGATACCGCTGTAGCGGGCTGTATCCCAAATAACCACGAGTCATAGTTCAGGAAGGAACTAGAGAGTTTAGTGATGTGGTGTTGTGACAACGGCCTTTCTCCTCAGTGTCAGTATAGGTTTCCCCCACTATCCGAAGGTAGGGCGTTCCACCGTGCTCCAGTGCCCTACCACTCATCTTGTAAGGATAGCTGGAAGGTAAACAGCCGGAGGAAAGGGATCTGGTAGGACAGGAGAGTGGACCATAGGAGAAAGGGAAGAAGGAGAGGCACCATGGCAAGTAAGAAGAAGAGATAAGAGGCCAGAGTAGGGAATAGAAGAGGGAAGGGGAAGGAGAAGCACCCTATCGGGGTACATCACAGCTTGGTACGGCAACTGCTCTGCCTGTGACTGTAAAATACTGCAGAGAGCTGTGGACACATCACAGAACCAGACTCCCCTCCACGGACTTTGCCTACGCTTCACACTGCCTCAGTAAAGCAGTCAGAACAATCAAAGACCTCACCCACGCCAGGCATTCTCTCTTCCCCCTAACCAGGCAGAAGATGCAAAATCCTGAAAGCACGGACCACCGGGTCAAGGACAGCTTTTATCCGGCTGCTGTAAGACAACTGAAGGATCTGTGACCTCCAAGTCTACCTCGTTATGACTTTGTACATCATTGCCTGCCTATGCTGCAATTTCTCTGAAACTGTAACACTTTATTCTGCATTCTGTTACTGCTTTCCCTTGTACTACCTCGATACACTGTGTAATGATTTGATCTACATGAACTGTATGCAAGACACGGTACCTTGGTACACGTGACAGTAATAAACCAGTTTACCAAAACAAGAGAATTGGGCTGATAGGATTGCTCTACTAGGATGGGCAGAATGGTCTCTTGGTGTGGTAACTCAGGCAATGAAGGCCACATTGAAAGGAAAAGGAACAAGCCCCTCATCTGTGCACAGCAAGATCCCACTAGCAGGTCTGTGGCCACAACAAGTCATTGATTGCTATGAGATGATTCAGAGGGTCATCTCCAACCCCTCCATGGGGAAAAGTGCCCCTGCTGCCCTCCAACGTTGGCCCCAGCCCACTCTACACCCACCCCCGAGGGTGAAAGATGTCTAAGGAGTCTCCTCACGGACAGAAAGAGGCCTGCAGGCACTGAGAGAATGAGGAGGTGGGGTGGGCTACCAAATGCCAATGCTTTGAGCTGTGTAAATAGGAACAGACCAGGCTGGATTTAGAGTTTGTGAAATGTGTCATCCTGTGCCCACGAAGTTCAGGAATCCACTGTGGCCTAGAATGAGATAACTCCTTCAAAGCAGCAGCACCGAGGTTGCCTGGAATTTGCTCCCGGCTGAATAAAATTGCTCAGATTACAGCGAGACGGCCCAGTGCACTCAGAGCTTGCCACACAGATGTTGCAGTGTTTCCTTATCCGCCGCTGGTTTCCATGGTAATGGGGCTCAGGAAGAGGCCGGCCTGACGAATTACTGCACCCAGAGACATTCCAGGCCGGACAACAGTGCTGTAAACCAAGGACACCAGATCGGCCATTGGTGACCACTGACCAACAACAGCCCAGGGTGACCAGAGCGACTGACAGCAGCCCAGGGTGACCAGAGCGAATGACAGCAGCCCAGGGTGACCAGAGCGAATGACAGCAGCCCAGGGTGACCAGAGCAACCGACCACAGCCCAGGGTGAACAGAGCGACCGATGGCAGCCCAGGGTGACCACTGACCGACCACAGCCCAGGGTGACCACTGACCGACAGCAGCCCAGGGTGACCAGAGCGACCGACGGCAGCCCAGGGTGACCACTGACCGACAGCAGCCCAGGGTGACCAGAGCAACCGACAACAGCCCAGGGTGACCAGAGCGACCGACAACAGCCCAGGGTGACCAGAGCGACCGACGGCAGCCCAGGGTGACCAGAGCGACCAACAACAGCCCAGGGTGACCACTGACCGACAACAGCCCAGGGTGAACAGAGCGACCGACGGCAGCCCAGGGTGACCAGAGCGACCGACAACAGCCCAGGGTGACCACTGACCGACAGCAGCCCAGGGTGACCACTGACCGACAACAGCCCAGGGTGACCAGAGCAACCGACAACAGCCCAGGGTGACCACTGACCGACACCAGCCCAGGGTGACCACTGACCGACAACAGCCCAGGGTGACCACTGACCGACAACAGCCCAGGGTGACCAGAGCGACCGACAACAGCCCAGGGTGACCAGAGCGACTGACGGCAGCCCAGGGTGACCAGAGCGACCGACGGCAGCCCAGGGTGACCAGAGCGACCGACAACAGCCCAGGGTGACCAGAGCGACCGACAACAGCCCAGGGTGACCAGAGCGACCGACGGCAGCCCAGGGTGACCAGAGCGACCAACAACAGCCCAGGATGACCACTGACCGACAACAGCCCAGGGTGAACAGAGTGACCGACGGCAGCCCAGGGTGACCAGAGCGACCGACAACAGCCCAGGGTGACCACTGACCGACAGCAGCCCAGGGTGACCACTGACCGACAACAGCCCAGGGTGACCAGAGCAACCGACAACAGCCCAGGGTGACCACTGACCGACACCAGCCCAGGGTGACCACTGACTGACAACAGCCCAGGGTGACCACTGACCGACAACAGCCCAGGGTGACCAGAGCGACCGACAACAGCCCAGGGTGACCAGAGCAACTCTGACACTGGAGGAGGTTCACAGGTGGTTCATGAAAATGATTCCAGGATTGAACAGCTTCATATGAGGAGCATTTGATGGCTCTGGGCCTGTATTCACTAGAATTCAGAAGAATGAGGGTAACCTAACTGAGAACTATCACATGTTGAAAGGCCTTGATAAAGTGGATGTGGAGCAGATGTTTCCTATAGTGGGGGAGTCTAGGACCAGAGGACACTGCCTCAGAATAGAGGGACATCCTTTCAGAATAGAGATGAGGAGGAATTTCTTCAGCCCGAGGGTGGAGAAACTATGGAATTCATTGCCTTAAGAGGCTGCGGAGGCCAAGTCTCTACACATATTTAGGGCAGAGGTTCACAGATTCTTGACTGGTCAAGGCACAAAGTGATACGGGGAGAAGGCAGCAGATGAGCTGAGAGGAAAATTGGATCAGCCATGATGAAAGGGTGGAACCAGCTCGATGGGCCAAATGCCTAATTCCACTCCTGCAACTTGTGCTCTAATGGTGACCGACAGCATCCCAGAGAGACGAATGTTCAAAAGATCCAAGAAACAAGAGTGACCAGCAGCAGCTCAGAAAGACGAGAGTGACCGATACGAACTGAGAATGGCCACTGTCCAGTAGCAGGTCAGACCGGAGTAAGCACTCGGCAGTAACAGCCTAGAGTGACCAACACGCCAAAGTGAGGCAGTGGAGCTCAGAGTGACCAACAGTCACAACATCATTGCCCTACAACATTAGGCCCTTCAGCCCATCGTCAACACCAGCTATTTGCTTGCCCACTCCAGGACAGTACCTTTCTACTTGCTGCCTATTCTGCGCTGTCTAAATGCCTCTGGAATGCAGTAACTGTATTGGACTTTATCAGCAAGTTCCCACTATCAACCGCATTCTGGGTGAAATCAAACTTAGCCCTCAGCTCTCCTTTAAAACTCGCATCTCACATTGTACACGTGCCATCCTTGTCTCTGACAAAGTGCTGATTACTAGCCTGTCCGAATCTCCTAATCACGGTCACAATGCACTTGCTCCAATCCATACTATCGATATTTCAGTTCTCAAAGATTCAGCACCTTAATGGGCCCTTCCAGCCCAATTACACCCATGTGACCAATTAACTTACTACCCCAAATGTCTTTGTGGCGTGTGGCCAAGTGGTTAAGCTGTTGGACTGGCGATCTGAAAGTAGTGAGCTTCAGCCCCAGCCGAGGCACCGTGTTGTGTCCTTGAGCAAGGCACTTAACCACACATTACTCCAGTCCACCCAGCTGAAAATGGGTACCGGCAAAATGCTGGGGGTTAACCTCGCGATAGACTGGCGTCCTATCCGGAGGGGAGTCAGTCGCTTCACGCCACGGAAACTGACACAAGCACTGCTCTGATGGGCCTGTAAGGCTCAAGACAAAGTCACAGGGAGAATGTACAAACACCTTACAGACAGCGGCTGGGATTGATCCTGGGTCGCTGGCAGTCCAATTGCATTATGCTGTCCTTGTACTTCTTTTAAATGTTGAAATCAAATCCTTTCCACCATTTCTACTGACAGCTCATTCCACACTCGCAACATCTTAGGCCGTAATACATAGGACCAGAATTAGGCCATTTGGCCCATCGAGTCTTCTATCATGTCTGATTTATATCATCCCTATCTCCTGCCTTCTCCCCATATTTGATGCCCTGACTAATCAAAAACCTACCAAGCTTCACTTTAAACATACCCAGTGACTTGGCCTCCACAGCTGTCCGTGGCAAAGAATTCCTCAGATTCACCACTCCCTGGCTAAAGAAATTCCTCCTCATCTCTGTTTTTAATGGCAATCCCTCTATTCTGAGGCTGTGTCCTCTGGTCTTAGACATCCCCTCTATAGGAAACATCCTGTGCAAGTCCACTCTATCTAGGCCTTTCAATACTGAATAGGTTTAAATAATTGAAACACTCCCTCCACATCCACCCTACCCAGGCCTTTCAATATTCTATTGGTTTCAATGAGTGGAGTAGTTCTCGCTCAAATTCCCCGTGAAGATTTCACCTTTCACCCCAAAGCCATGACCTCCAGTTCTGGTCTCACCCACCCTGAGGGGAAAAGGCCAGTCACCCCCCACACTGCAGCATACAGACAGTGCCACCATCACATTCGAGAGAGTAAGTGAACAGAGCAGTGACGCCAGGAGCTGGAGCTCCTAATTACGTCGCGGTTATCTGGATTACAGTATTTCACCAGAACAACCCATCTGCAACAGCTCAGTTGCCACCGGGGACAGCTCCAGTCACCACGGCAACGGCTGCCTCTAACGAGTGGTTACCACACAACAAACACGAGCCCAGAGGAGAGGCTTCACAGTGGGGACAGAGCACAGAAGGCAGACATCAGCGTCTGCCGACTGGCTGGTAAACTGCCCCTTCGCCTCCCCCCCCACCCGCTTTTACCCCACAGCCCTCAACGTGTACGCGTTTAGTTCCTGTTGAGTCCACCGCCACTGCCCGATCACGTTCACCGTCCCAATGTAAACACAAAATTCACTTAATTCTCTCTCTGAATTGCCTGAAATCAGGAATGTCAGATTCAGGTTCTGAGCATTGCATAGCCAGTAAGGGGAAATTACACCTGCACACCTTTCAGACCGATTATATGATTTCCATAATCCTCGCTTTATTCCTGAAGGAGACATCGATAAATCGATCAGCTCCCAGACACATACAGAGAGAAACTATAAGACACGAGAGAAAAAGTTGAGCAAGCTACAGCCTTTTTCTTCAGAGCGAAGGAGGATGAGAGGTGAGTTGATCGAGGTGTACAACATGATAAGAATCATAGATCAAGTGGACCAGGGCTGAAATGGCTAATACCAGGAGACTTAAGTTTAAAGTGATTGGAGGAAAGTTCTGGGGGGATGTCAGACATAAAGTTTCTGTTTACATAGGGTGGTGGATGTGTGGAACACATTACCAGGGCTGGTGGTAGAGACAGATACATTAGGGACTTTTCAAGAGACCCTAGGCTCAAGAATGACTGAGAAATGGACGGTTATATAAGGAAAGGTTAGGCTGATCTTGAAGTAGGTTAGAAGGACAGCACAACATTGCAGACCGAAGGGCCTATACTGTGTTGTAATGGCCTATGTAAGATATAGGGAAAAAATTAGGCCATTCAGCCCATTGAGTCTGCTCTCCATTCCATCATGGCTGATTTATTTTCCCTCTCAACCCCATTCCCCTGCCTTCTCCCCGTAAACTTTGATGCCCTGATTAATAAATATCTCACCGACTTCTGCCTTAACCATACCCAATGACGTGGCCATCACAGCCATCTGTACTGATGAATTCCGCAGATTCACTACCTTCAGGCTAAGGAAATTCCTCCCTATCTACGTTCTAATTGGCTGTGTTGGAGGCTGTACCCTCTGGTCCTAGATTCCCCACCATCCTCTTCATGGCCACTCTACCTGTGTTCTAATTGCCTGACCTTGTGTTGCGAGTCTGTACCCTCTGGTCCTAGATTCCCCACCATCCTCTCGATGGCCACTTAATCCGGGCCTTTCAAGAATTTGGAGATTGCAAAGGGAATATCATCAGTTATTGAGAGGAATTCGGTAACTGGCTATCAGCAAACTGCACAGCAGGGCAAAGGAACAGGCCCCTTGTCCCACTGTACCTGCACTGAGCACAATGACAATTTAAGCTATTCCCATTCCAACATGTCAGTCCATGGCCTCCTCTCCTGCCACACTGAGGCCCCTCTCAAGTTGGAGGATCAACACCTCATGTTCGGTCCAGGCAGCCTTGAAGACATGAACACTGATTTCTCCAACTCCCGGTAACTTTTTCCCCCACTCCCTTTCCCTCTTCATCAATTCCCCACTCTGGCCCCTTACCTCTTCTCCTCACCTGCCCCTTCTCCCATGGTCCAGTCTCCTCTCCTATCAAATTCCTTTACCTTTTCCACCTATCACCTCCCAGCTTCTTATTTCATCTCCCCTTCCCCCACCCACCTGGTCTCACCCTTCGCCTTCCAACGTCCTCCTTCCCCTCCCCCACCTTTTTATTCCGGTGTTTTTCCACATCCTTCTCGGTCCTGCTGAAGTCAATTGTTTATTCATTTCCATAGATGCTGCCTGACCTGCTGAGTTCCTCCAGCCTTTTGTGTGTGTTGCTCTGGAATTCGTGTTCCAAATTAATCACCATCAATTTTGCCTTCATATTATCCACATCCCTCCATATTCACGTCTCACAGCATCTCTAACACCGCCTGCTTCTATCAACATCTGAGCCTCCCACCACAAAAACCACTTCACCCCACACATCTCCTTTGAACTCTCTCCCTCTCATCTGAAAAAAAAATGTCCTTAACTATTTGACATCTTTCCTTGGGATAAAGGTTCTGACTGCCCAGAAATCCCACTGTGTATTTTTGTCTCGTTAAGATTACTAGTTGGAAGGATAAGTTGCCATTTTAGGAAGTTCAGTGTGGTTGAGAGTGAGATTGAGAACAGAGTGGGCGGCCTAATGGAGCGCGGGCCCATGATGGGTTCCAGTACTCGCTAATCAAAGTGTCGAGCGAGATTGAATTAAACAAGGACGAGAGCGGAAGGCAATTTAGCACCATTGCCTACATTTGACCGGTCTCGCTCTGACTTGCTGCTGCCGGAGGAACGTGCAGGGGGCTTGGGCCTTGTGCAAGGTTCAATCCATGGGGTTTGTGGATTGGCTCTGGGTCACGTTATGATGTGGCTCTGGTTATTTCTCGCTTCATTGCCGTTTCATTCAGGGCGAACTGGCCCTGCGGCCTGCAGTTAACGAATGACAGCTCTAAGCTGAACTGAACTGAACATTCCAAGACTACTTCAAGGATTCTGCAGTTTGCTGCTTTAATTCTGAGGTTTGCTGTTTGCGTGATTTGTGCTTTTTTCTGCACGTTGGGCGTTACGTGTTTTCTTTGAAGGGGTTCCGTGGTGTTTCTTTGTTTTGTGGCAGCCTGCAGGAGTCAAATCTCAGGGTTGTATACCTCATGCATACTTTGATAATAAATGTACCTTGAATCTTTTCAGAAAGATGAGAAAGAAATATTATCTTTACTTGTGACATTCACATCAAAACACACAGTGAAATGCACCAAATCAAACCGACGAGCATTCCACACCCTCACCCCCTTCTGAAATAAGAAGTTCCCTCTTGGGTTCCCCCGAAATATTTCAGCTTTCACTCTCAATCAATGACCTCATGCTCTAGTCTCACCCAACCTCACTGGAGGAAGCCTGCCTGCTCTTATACTATCTATACCCCTCATAAATCTGTCCACCTCTATGAAATCTCCACTCATTCTCTGGTAATGCATTCTCAAGATCTGTACATTCTGCCTCTTTGGGGGGGGGGCGTGGAGCAGAGAGAATGTCTGGGGTGGGTGGGGTCTTTGATCTGTACATTCTGCCTCTTTGGGGGGGTGGGGAAGGGTTGAGCAGAGAGAATGTCTGGGGTGGGTGGGGTCTTTGATCTGTACATTCTGCCTCTTTGGGGGGGGTGGAGCAGAGAGAATGTCTGGGGTGGGTGGGGTCTTTGATCTGTACATTCTGCCTCTTTGGGAGGTGGGGAAGAGGGTGGAGCAGAGAGAATGTCTGGGGTGGGTGGGGTCTTTGATCTGTACATTCTGCCTCTTTGGGGGGGGTGGAGCAGAGAATGTCTGGGGTGGGTGGGGTCTTTGATCTGTACATTCTGCCTCTTTGTGGGGGGTGGAGCAGAGAGAATGTCTGGGGTGGGTGGGGTCTTTGATCTGTACATTCTGCCTCTTTGGGGGGGGTGGGGAAGGGTGGAGCAGAGAGAATGTCTGGGGTGGGTGGGGTCTTTGATCTGTACATTCTGCCTCTTTGGGGGGGTGGAGCAGAGAGAATGTCTGGGGTGGGTGGGGTCTTTGATCTGTACATTCTGCCTCTTTGGGGGGGTGGAGCAGAGAGAATGTCTGGGGTGGGTGGGGTCTTTGATCTGTACATTCTGCCTCTTTGGGGGGTGGGGAAGAGGGTGGAGCAGAGAGAATGTCTGGGGTGGGTGGGGTCTGATCTGTACATTCTGCCTCTTTGGGGGGTGGAGCAGAGAGAATGTCTGGGGTGGGTGGGGTCTTTGATCTGTACATTCTGCCTCTTTGGGGGGTGGGGAAGAGGGTGGAGCAGAGAGAATGTGGGGTGGGTGGGGTCTTTGATCTGTACATTCTGCCTCTTTGGGAGGTGGGGAAGAGGGTGGAGCAGAGAGAATGTCTGGGGTGGGTGGGGTCTTTGATCTGTACATTCTGCCTCTTTGGGGGGGGTGGAGCAGAGAATGTCTGGGGTGGGTGGGGTCTTTGATCTGTACATTCTGCCTCTTTGGGGGGGTGGGGAAGGGTGGAGCAGAGAGAATGTCTGGGGTGGGTGGGGTCTTTGATCTGTACATTCTGCCTCTTTGTGGGGGGTGGAGCAGAGAGAATGTCTGGGGTGGGTGGGGTCTTTGATCTGTACATTCTGCCTCTTTGGGGGGGTGGAGCAGAGAGAATGTCTGGGGTGGGTGGGGTCTTTGATCTGTACATTCTGCCTCTTTGGGGGGTGGGGAAGAGGGTGGAGCAGAGAGAATGTCTGGGGTGGGTGGGGTCTGATCTGTACATTCTGCCTCTTTGGGGGGTGGGGAAGAGGGTGGAGCAGAGAGAATGTCTGGGGTGGGTGGGGTCTTTGATCTGTACATTCTGCCTCTTTGGGGGGTGGGGAAGAGGGTGGAGCAGAGAGAATGTCTGGGGTGGGTGGGGTCTGATCTGTACATTCTGCCTCTTTGGGGGGGTGGAGCAGAGAGAACGTCTGGGGTGCGTGGGGTCTTTGATCTGTACATTCTGCCTCTTTGGGGGGTGGGGAAGAGAGAATGTCTGGGGTGGGTGGGGTCTTTGATCTGTACATTCTGCCTCTTTGGGGGGTGGGGAAGGGTGGAGCAGAGAGAATGTCTGGGGTGGGTGGGGTCTTTGATCTGTACATTCTGCCTCTTTGGGGGGTGGGGAAGGGTGGATCAGAGAGAATGTCTGGGATGGGTGGGGTCTTTGATCTGTACATTCTGCCTCTTTGGGGGGGGCGTGGAGCAGAGAGAATGTCTGGGGTGGGTGGGGTCTTTGATCTGTACATTCTGCCTCTTTGGGGGGTGGAGCAGAGAGAATGTCTGGGGTGGGTGGGGTCTTTGATCTGTACATTCTGCCTCTTTGGGGGGTGGGGAAGGGTGGAGCAGAGAGAATGTCTGGGGTGGGTGGGGTCTTTGATCTGTACATTCTGCCTCTTTGGGGGGGTGGAGCAGAGAGAATGTCTGGGGTGCGTGGGGTCTTTGATCTGTACATTCTGCCTCTTTGGGGGGTGGAGCAGAGAGAATGTCTGGGGTGGGTGGGGTCTTTGATCTGTACATTCTGCCTCTTTGGGGGGTGGAGCAGAGAGAATGTCTGGGGTGGGTGGGGTCTTTGATCTGTACATTCTGCCTCTTTGGGGGGTGGAGCAGAGAGAATGTCTGGGGTGGGTGGGGTATTTGATCTGTACATTCTGCCTCTTTGGGGGGTGGAGCAGAGAGAATGTCTGGGGTGGGTGGGGTCTTTGATCTGTACATTCTGCCTCTTTGGGGGGTGGAGCAGAGAGAACGTCTGGGGTGCGTGGGGTCTTTGATCTGTACATTCTGCCTCTTTGGGGGGTGGAGCAGAGAGAATGTCTGGGGTGGGTGGGGTCTTTGATCTGTATATTGACCACTTTCCCAAGGCAGCAAGAAGTGTGGACAGAGTCAAGTCAGAATTGATTTATGAGTGTCACGTGCATCTGGCGACAGTGGAACTGTTTGCTTTGCATGCCGTCCACACAGATCATTCCTGACATCAGTATTTTCCTCCACAGACACTGCTCGACCTGCCGGGCTCCCCCCAGCTCTGTGTGTTTTTAATTCCCCAGGTTGCGGGATCTGCAGTCCCCGCAAATCTCCACTGAAGTAGGTGCCAGGGTTGGTGGCAGAGGCAGATACGTACATTTGGGACATTTACGTGACTCTTAGAGAGGAACATGGATGATGAATATCAGAGGGTGATGTGGGAGGGATGTGTTACCTCACTATTTTTACCCTCTGGCAGATAAATGATGTGTGTGTGCACATAGATATGAAACTGTTGTTTTGTGGTAGCAGTACAGTGCAAGACATAATATATACTATAGATTAGAATCAGAATCAGTCTTATTATCACCGGAATGTGACGTGAGATTTGTTAATTTAGCAGCAGCAGTTCAATGCAATACATAATCTAGCAGAGAAAAAAGTAAACAAAATAAAAATACTAATAAATAAACTAGTAACTAACTCAATTACATTAATTGAATAGATTTTTTAAAACGTGCAAAAACAGAAATACTGTATATTAAAAAAATTAAGGTAGTGTCCAAAGATTCAATGTCCATTTAGGAATCGGATGGCAGAGGGGAAGAAGCTGTTCCTGAATCACTGAGTGTGTGCCTTCAGACTTCTGTACCTCCTACCTGATGGTAACAGTGAGAAAAGGGCATGTCCTGGATGCTGGAGGTCCTTAATAATGGACGCTGCCTTTCTGACACACTGCTCCCTGAAGATGCCCTGGGTACTTTGTAGGCTAGTGCCCAGAGATTTACAACCTTCTGCAGCTTCTTTCAGTCCTGTGCAGTAGCCCCTCCATACCAGACAGTGATGCAGCCTGTCAGAATGCTCTCCACGGTACAACTATAAAAGTTTTTGAGTGTTTACAATAAGAAATTGTAATATATACAGTATATACTTTGATTCCTTAGTCAGGGATGGTAAGGGGGACAAGCTCCCATTCCCTATTAAATGCTCCCAATGGTGTGTATCTCAAATAGCCTCTGACAACTAAGTCCAGCTCCCGGCCCTCATGTGTGGCCCAGCTAATAAGCCCGGCAGAAACATTTCTACTGACAGGAGAAGGGGCAAAGGCACCTTAAAACCAGTCGCTTCGAGCAGATGGGGCTCATCAACCATAGTTGGCAGCTCAACAAAGAGAAGGAAAAGTCTGATCTCAAAACACCACTGCCTTGCGGCTATAATCACTCACGGGGAAGGTTTCGGGAGTAAACCCCAAGGAAGAGTCCAGAGCTGAGGTTCCTAAGGCAGTGTTATGTTGAGTTCAACACTGACCAGCGACTCCTGAGTCACCACTGCCAAACTGTATCGGTCCCTGCCGTTCCTTTGGATTCATCAGCTGCGTGGAGAGGGGGAGCCTGCTACATGGGCAACAGCTTGCTCTCCGTATCGCACTGCCCAGACTTGGGTATCACATAGATAGTTAGGATGTAATATCGATGACTGACGCTGACCAATGGCAGGCCTCATATATACCAATACAGTAGCAAAGGGGCCTAAGACTTTTGCTCAGTACTGTAGTAATATTATGTATCGCACTGTTGCCGTGAAAAAAAAAACAAATTTCATGGCACATGGAATCAATGATAAACACGATTCTGATCTGGGTCTCTACCGTGGGCTGAGAGTGGGAAGGGGGCGGGGAGAGAGGAATCATGGCTGGGAAAAGAGAGGGGGAGGGAGCGGGAAGCACCAAAGAGACATTCTGTAATAATAAATAAACGATTTGTTTGGAACCAAATGACCTTGCCTGGTGTCTCAGGACTGGGTGTGTCTGTACCCACGCCACCCCCTCCCCCTGGCACTCCTTCTCTACCACCTGCCCCACTCCCCTCCCACGGCGCTCCACCCTCACCATTCCAAATTCTTTGCTCCTGACAGATTTACAAACTCACTCCCTGCTCCATGTTGACAATAAGAATACTGTGCAAAAGTCTCAGGCACCCTAGCTATATACGTTTACAGTGATGAATTCTCTTATAGGGAGACTACTCGCCCTGTCCGTTTGAACTTCCTTCCAGAGCTGCCGCTGAACCTGCTGGACTCGTGCAACCAGATGAGCTGGTTCGGCAGCCAGCCGGCCTTGCACACGCGCCCGTGGTGCGCAGCACGTCAGGGAGTGTCAGCACAGAGTTACACTTCATCACAACAAAAGGCTGCCGAGGCCAAGTCAGCGGGTGCATGTAAAGCGGAGGTTGATAGGTTATTGACTAGTCAGAGTGTCAAAGGTCACAGCGAGAGGGCAGGAGAATGGGGCGGAGAGGGGCTGGGACAACACTTTACAGTACTGGGGACCCTGGTCCTGTCTGTGAGGAGTTTTGTGCGTTCCCCCATAACCGCGTGGATTTCGTCCAGCTTCCTCCCACATTCCAAAAATGTACCAATTGTTAGGTTAATTTGCCAATGAAGATTGTCCATGATTAAGCTGGGATTAAATTGGGGATCGCTGGACCGCATGGCTCGAAGGGCTGGAAGGAACTATTCCCCACTGTATCTCAATAAGGTAAATCAGCCACGATGGAATGGCCGAGCAAACTCGATGGGCTGAATGGCCTAATTCTGCATCTATGTCTCAATTCTTTATTTCTCCATTTGTTTGTTTATTTAGCAATACAGGAGGTCCAACACAGCACCCGAATCTAATCACAGGACAATTTACAGTGACCACTGTGGGAGAAAACCCACACATTCCACAGGGAGTTGGCACAGACAAAGCCGGAATTGACATCCGAACTGCACACTGCAAGTTGTTATGCTCCGTAAACCGCTGGAGTATACAGGGAGTATACCGCAAGCAAATGGCAAGGGCAAAAAAGTGGACATAAGACAGCTTTAGCAGCTGATGTCAAAGTAAACTGAAAGAAATCCTACCAGTAGGACAATAGTATGTCTCATACTATCTGCACAACATATCAGACATTTTGCACGTCTCACGGGGAAAGGTTAAGTGAGCTGGGGCTTCTCTCTTTGGGAGTGAGGGAGGGTGAGAGGGGGACTTGATCAAGGTGTACACGGTGATAAGAGGCATAGATTGAATGGACATTTTTCCCAACGTGGAAGTGGCTGACATGAGGGGGCATAGGCATCACTGTAGGGTAGCACAACACTGTTCCAGCTTGGGCCATTCCAGGGTTCGGAGTTCAATTCTGGCATTTCTGTGCATCCTCCCCAAGGAATGAGTCAGTTTTTTCCTGGTTTTCCGGTCTCCTCCCCTATCCCAGGTAGGATAATTAATTGGTCAGTGTAAATTTTCCCATGTGTAGATTAGGTTTAATCAGGTTTGTTGGGGATGGCTGGGGCTGCATGGCCTACTCCCCTTCCAACTCTAAATAAAAAACAAAAAATGAAACAATAAATAATTTCAAAGTGATTGCAGGAAAGTATATGGGATGTCAGAGATGTGTAGGTACACAAACTGGTGGGTGGTTGTGGAACGCACTGCTTGAGGTGGAGGCAGAGACAGATATATTAGGGACATTTAAGAGACTCAGACAGACACATGGATGGAAGAAAAATGGAGGGTTATGTAGGGGGGGAAGGGTTAGATTGATCGTGGAGTAGGTTAAAAGGTCTGCACAACACCATGGGCCGAAGGGCCTGTACTGTTCTATGTTGAGGGCAAAAAAGTGAGTAGGGAGAGAAAAGGACCCATTAAAGATTGATGTACGGAGCCGCAGAAGATGGGAAAATTCAAATCAAGTCTATTGTCATGTGCAGTGAGGTACGAATACAACAAAAGGCTGTTTGCGGCAGCATATGATCATAAGCCATAGAAACAGAATTAGTCCATTCAGCCCATCGAGTCTGCTCTGTCATTCCATCATGGCTGATTTACTATCCCTCTCAACCCCATTCTCCTTCCTTCTCCCTGTAACCTTTGGCACCCTGACTAATCAAGAGTCTATCATCGTCTGCTTTAAATATACTCAATGACTTGGCATCCACAGCTGCCTGTGGCAATGAATCCCACAGATTCGCCGCCCTCTGGCTAAATTTCTGTTCCAAATGGACACCCCTCTACTCTGAGGCTGTGCCCTCTGGTCCCAGACTCTCCCACCATCGAAAACATCCTCTCCACATCCACTCTGTCCTGGCCTTTCAATATCCGATAAGTTCCGATGAGAACCGTCCTTATTCTTCTGATCTCCAGTGAGTACAGGCCCAGAGCCATCAAATGCTCCTCACATGTTATTAACCCTTTCATACCTGGGATCGCTGGTGAACCTCCTCTGGATCTTCTCAGATACCAGCGCATCCTTTCTTAGATCAGAGGCCCAAACCTGCTCACAATACTCCAAGTGGGGTCTGACTAATGGCTTATAAAGCCTCAGCATTACATCCTAGCTTTCATAGTAGTCTATTTCTGCAGCATATAGGATTCCAAGAAGAGGACAGAGTGAGGGAAGAAGGGGTGAGGAGGTGATGGGGAGGGTAAGGCAGTGATAGATCATAGTACAGTACAGCACAGGGATAGATTATCTGGCCCACATTCAGCCCCAGTGTAATGATTTACAGTGCCAGCCACCCAGGCTCAATTCCTGTCACTCTCTGTAAGGAGTTGTTCATTCTCCCCATGTCCTCTGGGTGCTCCGGTTTCCTCCCACATTCTAGAGACGTATGGGTGAGGGTTAGTAAATCGTGGCCGTGCTACGTATGCGCTGGAAACGTGGTGACAGTCGGACTGTGTTGGTCACTGATTCAAAGCAGCGCTGTATATTTCGATGTACATGGGACGAATAAAGTGAATCTTTAACTTAGAATGTTTCAAGATGCAGAGAACAGAGGAGAGTGGGGAGAGCTGGTGGGAAGGTAAGGGAGGGTGAAGCAGTGTCAGAGCATAGAATAGTAACAGGCCTTTCTGCCCACAAAGTCTGCTTTGAACCCGCTGTCGAATTTAACTCAATTCCTTCTGCCTGCACCTAACTCCATCTCTCCATCACTGCATGGTAAAGATTCTTGTTTAATGACATTTCCTGTACACAAGGGTAAAGGAAAATGAAATAATTGTTACTCCAGATTCAATGCAGCACAAAAAAACACGTGATGAAATAAAGAACAGAATACAGAAACACAATAAATATAAATACATAAGATAGCCCATACACATAGACTGAATCAGAATCAGGTTTATTATCACCGGCATGTGATGTGAAATTTGTTAACTTAGCAGCAGCAGTTCAATGCAATACATAATCTAGCAGAGAGCGAGAGAGAAAAAAATAAAATAAAACATAATAAACAAGTAAATCAATTACATATATTCAATAGAGTTTTAGAAACATGCAAAAACAGAAATACTGCATATTAAATAAAGTGAGGTAGTGTCCAAGGATTCAATGTCCATTTAGGAATCGGATGGCAGAGGGGAAGAAGCTGTTCCTGAATCGCTGAGTGTGTGCCTTCAGGCTGTTTGTATGTTCATAAAGTGACTCCAGGCACACGAGTGGTGACTGACAGGAAATGATAAAGTAGTGGTGGTGGGGGGTCGTGGAGAGGTGGGTTAGTGGGTGGAGGTGTTGATCAGACTCACTGCTTGGGGAAAGTGACTGTTTCTGAGTCTGGGTGTGGAGGGGTGGGTCAGTGGGTGGAGGTGTTGATCAGCCTCACTGCTTGGGGAAAGTGACTGTTTCTGAGTCTGGGTGTGGAGGGGTGGGTTAGTGGGTGGAGGTGTTGATCAGCCTCACTGCTTGGGGAAAGTGACTGTTTCTGAGTCTGGGAGTGGAGGGGTGGGTTAGTGGGCGGAGGTGTTGATCAGCCTCACTGCTTGGGGAAAGTGACTGTTTCTGAGTCTGGGAGTGGAGGGGTGGGTCAGTGGGCGGAGGTGTTGATCAGCCTCACTGCTTGGGGAAAGTGACTGTTTCTGAGTCTGGGAGTGGAGGGGTGGGTTAGTGGGCGGAGGTGTTGATCAGCCTCACTGCTTGGGGAAAGTGACTGTTTCTGAGTCTGGGTGTGGAGGGGTGGGTCAGTGGGTGGAGGTGTCGATCAGCCTCACTGCTTGGGGAAAGTGACTGTTTCTGAGTCTGGGAGTGGAGGGGTGGGTCAGTGGGTGGAGGTGTTGATCAGCCTCACTGCTTGGGGAAAGTGACTGTTTCTGAGTCTGGGAGTGGAGGGGTGGGTCAGTGGGCGGAGGTGTTGATCAGCCTCACTGCTTGGGGAAAGTGACTGTTTCTGAGTCTGGGAGTGGAGGGGTGGGTCAGTGGGTGGAGGTGTTGATCAGACTCACTGCTTGGGGAAAGTGACTGTTTCTGAGTCTGGGAGTGGAGGGGTGGGTTAGTGGGTGGAGGTGTTGATCAGCCTCACTGCTTGGGGAAAGTGACTGTTTCTGAGTCTGGGAGTGGAGGGGTGGGTTAGTGGGTGGAGGTGTTGATCAGCCTCACTGCTTGGGGAAAGTGACTGTTTCTGAGTCTGGGTGTGGAGGGGTGGGTCAGAGGGTGGAGGTGTCGATCAGCCTCACTGCTTGGGGAAAGTGACTGATTCTGAGTCTGGGAGTGGAGGGGTGGGGTAGTGGGCGGAGGTGTTGATCAGCCTCACTGCTTGGGGAAAGTGACTGTTTCTGAGTCTGGGTGTGGAGGGGTGGGTCAGTGGGCGGAGGTGTTGATCAGCCTCACTGCTTAGGGAAAGTGAGTGTTTCTGAGTCTGGGAGTGGAGGGGTGGGTCAGTGGGTGGAGGTGTTGATCAGCCTCACTGCTTGGGGAAAGTGACTGTTTCTGAGTCTGGGTGTGGAGGGGTGGGTCAGCGGGCGGAGGTGTTGATCAGCCTCACTGCTTAGGGAAAGTGAGTGTTTCTGAGTCTGGGAGTGGAGGGGTGGGTCAGTGGGTGGAGGTGTTGATCAGACTCACTGCTTGGGGAAAGTGACTGTTTCTGAGTCTGGGAGTGGAGGGGTGGGTCAGTGGGTGGAGGTGTTGATCAGCCTCACTGCTTGGGGAAAGTGACTGTTTCTGAGTCTGGGAGTGGAAGGGTGGGTCAGTGGGCGGAGGTGTTGATCAGCCTCACTGCTTGGGGAAAGTGACTGTTTATGAGTCTGTGAGTGGAGGGGTGGGTTAGTGGGTGGAGGTGTTGATCAGCCTCACTGCTTGGGGAAAGTGACTGTTTCTGAGTCTGGGAGTGGAGGGGTGGGTCAGTGGGTGGAGGTGTTGATCAGACTCACTGCTTGGGGAAAGTGACTGTTTCTGAGTCTGGGAGTGGAGGGGTGGGTCAGCGGGCGGAGGTGTTGATCAGCCTCACTGCTTGGGGAAAGTGACTGTTTCTGAGTCTGGGTGTGGAGGGGTGGGTCAGTGGGCGGAGGTGTTGATCAGCCTCACTGCTTGGGGAAAGTGACTGTTTATGAGTCTGTGAGTGGAGGGGTGGGTTAGTGGGTGGAGGTGTTGATCAGCCTCACTGCTTGGGGAAAGTGACTGTTTCTGAGTCTGGGTGTGGAGGGGTGGGGTAGTGGGTGGAGGTGTTGATCAGCCTCAGTGCTTGGGGAAAGTGACTGTTTCTGAGTCTGTGTGTGGAGGGGTGGGTCAGTGGGTGGAGGTGTCGATCAGACTCACTGCTTGGGGAAAGTGACTGTTTCTGAGTCTGGGTGTGGAGGGGTGGGTCAGTGGGTGGAGGTGTCGATCAGACTCACTGCTTGGGGAAAGTGACTGTTTCTGAGTCTGGGTGTGGAGGGGTGGGTCAGTGGGTGGAGGTGTCGATCAGACTCACTGCTTGGGGAAAGTGACTGTTTCTGAGTCTGTGTGTGGAGGGGTGGGTCAGTGGGTGGAGGTGTCGATCAGACTCACTGCTTGGGGAAAGTGACTGTTTCTGAGTCTGGGTGTGGAGGGGTGGGTCAGTGGGTGGAGGTGTCGATCAGCTTACCACCCGGGGAAAGTGACTGTTTTTGAGTCTGGTGGGCCTGGAATGGAAACTCTCAAAGACTTCTGACCTATCTACTTCCACCACTTCCCATAGCAGTCCTTACCTGGTCTGGGATTATACGCGACTCCAGACCCACCAAAGCAAGTGATGCATGTGGCTCAAGTCACACAGCCCAAGAGCGATTGGTGATGAGTGCCCGAAGGCACAGCACGTTAAGAGGACAACACAGTGATGTAGCTGGTAGAGACTCTGCCGCACGGCATCAGGGGTCAGGGGTCATTCCTGACCTTCGGTTCAACGTTGAAATTAAATTCATTATCAAACTACATGTATGCCACCATATACAACCTTGAGATTCATTTTCTAGCGGGCATGCTCAATAAATCTATAGAATAATACCCATAACTGAAAGAAATTAAAGTCTGCCCAATTTGGGCATTCAACCAGAGTACAGAATACAACAAACTACTGTGCAAATACAAAAGTAAAGAAATAATAATAATAAATAAGCAATAAATATCAAGAACATGAAGAGTGCTTGAAAGTAAGCCCATAGATTGTAGGAACTTTTCAATGATGGGGTAAGTAAAGTCGAGGGCTGTCTGTATGGAGTTTGCACCAGGGTGGGTCTCCCTTGGGTGCTCTGGATTCAGGCCAAGACTCTTCATGAAGACACTGTTTATTCCTCTTCATAGATACTGTCTGAACTGTTGAGTTCCTCCAGCATTTATGTGTGTGCTGACGTTAGAGTTGTTTATTAACAGTTCAAAGTAAGTTTATAATCAATGTATATACTGTATATGTCACCATATACAACCCTGAGATTCATTTTCTTGAGGGTACACTCAATTAATCTATAGAATAATAACCACTATTGCATGTACCAAAATATGACAGTGAACAGTTTTGCCACCCAGACAGATCATTCTACACAAGTACATCAGCAGACTTGGTCATGTTGGTATATCAGCTGGTGCAGACACTCTGCCTACATCAGCGGCGTTGAGCCTGAGACAGCTGAGAACCTGAAATTCCTGAATGGTGAACTTCATCGATTGTCTGTCCAGTTCTAAGAATGTTGATATCATGACCAAGAAAGTTCGCCAAAGCCTCAACTTCCCCAGGAAGCTGAAAAAATTCAGCTGGTCCCCGTTGAGCCAAACCTATTTTTATCATTGCAGCATAAAGCACCCTAGCCTGATGAATCATGGCTTGGCAGATACATTAGGGACGTGTAAGGCTCTTGGATAGGCAAATGGATGATAGAAAACTGAAGGGTTATGTGGGAGGGAAGGGTGAGATTAATTTTGGAGTAGATTAAAAGGTCGACATGACATTGTGGGCCGAAGGGCCTGTGCTGTTCTATATTGTAAGTATAAGAGTGATGAGGGAGAGTACAATGCCCATTAAAGATGAATGGGGTCACCGACGTGAGGAGCCACTGGAGACAGGAAAGGTCAAATCAAGCCTATTGTCAGCGCAATAGACAACAGGTGCAGGAGTAGGCCATTTGGCCCTTCGAGCCAGCACCGCCATTCACTATGATCATGGCTGCTCATCCACAATCAGTACCCTGTTCCTGCCTTCTCCCCACATCCCTTGACCCCGCTATCTATAAGAGCTCTATCTAACTCTTTCTTGAAAGCATCCAGAGAATTGGCCTCCACCGGCTTGTGAGGCAGAGCATTCACAAATCTACAAATCTCCGGGTAAAAAAGTTTTTCCTCAACTCCGTTCTAAATGGCCTACCCCTTATTCTTAAACTGTGGCTTCTGGTTTTGGACTCACCCAACATCGGGAACATGTTTCCTGCCTCTAGCATGTCAATCCCTTAATAATCTTATATGTTTCAATCAGATCCCCTCTCATCCTTCTAAATTCCAGTGTATACAAGCCCAGTCGCTCCAATCTTTCAATATATGACAGTCCCGCCATCCCAGGAATTAACCTCATGAACCTACGCTGCACTCCCTCAATAGCAAGAATGTCTTTCCACAAATTTGGAGACCAAACCTGCACACAATACTCCAGGTGGGGTCTCACCAGGGCCCTGTACAACT
The DNA here is from genome assembly GCF_030144855.1 of Hypanus sabinus. NCBI lineage: Eukaryota > Metazoa > Chordata > Chondrichthyes > Myliobatiformes > Dasyatidae > Hypanus > Hypanus sabinus. The sequence goes on from NC_082722.1 coordinate 78,551,322, forward strand.
GCAGAAGGACCTCTTTGCTCCTGTACTCAACTCCCCTTGTTATGGCCAACATGTCATTAGCTTTCTTCACTGCCTGCTGTATCTGCATGCTTACACAGCACACAAATGCAGTAATGTATGGATACGCATAAAGACTGTTTGCAGCAGCAAAAAACCATAAGAACAGAATGAGGCCATTCGGTCCATTGAGCCTGTTCTATTATTCCACCATTATCCCTTTCAAACCCATTCTCCTGCCTTCTTCTCATAACCTTTGACACCCTGATTAATCAAGAACCTATCAACCTCCGCATTGTGTACTCAAAGACACTTGCCTTCACAGCTGTCTGTGGCCACACTTTGCCAGTAACCACAACGAACAGGAAAGAGTTGTGGACACAGCTCAGCCCATCACAGAAACCATAGGCTTTGTCTGTATCTCCTGGTCTCAGTAAAGCCACTGGCAGAATCATCCCAGACATTCTCTTCCCTCTCCCATCAGGCAGAAGGTACAACAGCCTGAAAGCACGAACCACCAGGCTCCAGGACAGCTTCTATCAGACCCTCGTACAATAAGGCAGACCCTTGGCCTCACGATCTACCCGGTTATGATCCTGCCTTTTATCATTTACCTGCACTGCACTTTGTAACCAACACTTTGATTTGCACTGTCACTACTTTAACTTGTTCTACCTCGTTACCTTGTTGGAGCCAGGGGATGAGAGGTGGCCTGACAGAGGTCTACCAGATGGCAAGAGGACAACCGAGACTCCTTCCCAGCATGGAGGTGGCTGATTGGAGGAAAGTATGGGGGTAGGTTTCTTTACATAGACTTGTGGGTGTGCGGAATGTACTGCCAGTGCTAGTGGCAGAGACAGATGCATTCGGGGTATTTAAGAGACTCTTAGACAGGCCCATGGATGAAAGAGAAATGGAGGGCTATGTAGGAGGGAAGGGTTAGGTTGATCTAGGAGTAGGTTGAAAGGTTGACAACATCGTGGGCCACAGGGCCTGTACAGTATGTTCTAGCTCAGTGCACCGTGTAATGACCTGATCTGGATAAACAATATACACGACATGCTTGTCACTCTACCTTGGTACCTGACACAATGGTAAACCGATTCCAAGTTGTAAGTTACTAACAGCTGAGGTCCTGTTCGTAACCCGGTACAAACCTGTCACAAACACCTCGCTCTGATACAATTTCCCGTCATTTTGTCGAACAGTGACTCTGTCCCCGAGAGCGGCAGGAGGTCCTATTCGAACAGCTGCCTGCTGGAAGGCGCTCTACCACCCTGCCAGGGACATCTCAAGAAATTCTATTGGATTTGCCAAACACAACTAAATTCCATGTTGACTCTGCATAAGCACTTCATTTTCAAAGTGCGCCGTTAACACATCTTCCATAAAATATCACAGCAGCATCTTGCCAACATTTGAAGTTAGTCCAAATGGGCCACAATTCCCCATTATTTCTCCATTTTTTTCAGCAGCATTGTTACATGTAGTGTGGATAAGTCTGTGTGTGTGTGTCTGTGTGTGTGTGTGTGTGTGTCTGTGTGTGGGTGACTGTGTGTGTGTGTCTGTGTGTGTGTGTGTCTGTCTGTGCGTGTCTGTGTGTGTGTGTGTGTGTCTGTGTGTGTGTGTGTCTGTGTGTGTGTGTGACTGTGTCTGTGTCTGTGTGTCTCTGTGTGTGTCTGTGTGTGTGTGTGTCTGTGTGTGTGTGTGTCTGTGTGTGTGTGTCTGTCTGTGCGTGTGTCTGTGTGTGTGAGTGTGTGTCTGTGTGTGTGTGAGTGTGTGTCTGTGTGTGTGTGTGACTGTGTGTGTGTCTGTGTGTGTGTGTGTGACTGTCTGTGTGTGTGTCTGTGTGTGTGTCTGTGT